>NW_028300405.1:0-2000 GCF_049724085.1 Artemia sp. Qi Xiang Cuo | reverse complement strand
ACCTTCCCAAACACACTTTAGCCAGTAGACTCATCGCTGAAAGTTTCATTTTCCCAACTTAACCCCTTTCCAAGATGGCCAAAAGTAGGGTAAAAGACCTCTTTTTAGGAAAGACCACTTTTCTTTGGCATTCCAGAAAAATAGCAATGGGTTTTTGGGCCACCCCTTTTTACTACAGCATGAAGCAATGTGAGGGCAGTAACAAGAACCCCACCTTCTTGGTCAAATTTTCACCAATGATTTTTCAGCATAAATTGAAAATGTGGTCTCTGTTTTGAAAAGCAATTGAAAAGAAAAATTATATTTAAATATTCGTGATTTATAGAATAAATATCAAGCAATAAAAGTTACATTTCTAGAATCAGAACAAAATCAGCTTTCTGTCAATATATGAATAAAACTGAAACACTAGAAGGATATATACATCAAAATAGGATAATTGGTATTTCTAAAAAGAGGTCCCTGCCGGTAAGTCAATAGACTAATAGTTTCAAGTGGTTGATCTGAAATAATCTGAATAATAACCATAGGCTATTGATGCATAGTTTAGACTTTTAGCTATTCATTAATAGGCCTATACCCAATCCTTCTCAATTCCTCTTAGGTAACAAGATGTGAGGGTTTGTGTTTTAAATAATTTTGCTCAATTGGATACTGGTTTTTTACCCTAGCTAAAGTAGAATTTTACCAAATTTTGACTAGATTTGTCTCAATGTTGAATGTGCTTGGGAGGAGGGCTACTTGATCTCTTCTGTCTTTTGATGCTTAAAAATAGTGCCAGAACTTTTAATTTCTTATCAAATTACCTCCTTTAAAAGTTTCAATAGTCTAGTGTTTCTAGATAGTATACCACCAGATGGCTAATTTGACAGTGTATAAATAGTCTATACAAATCTTTAAATTAGCCAACTAGTATTTTAAGCCTAGGAGTCTGGACAAAAGGAAACATGTCAAGAATACAATTCTTACTTCATATTCTGTAGAATAGGCCTAATCTTTGCCTAGTTAACACATTTTGCAGGGAAAGAGCCTTCATCTTCACTTCTTTTCTGGTTTTTCCAGTTTGTCTAAGAATTTCATGAATTTTTTAGAGCCTATATATTCACAGAATATATACCCCCCCCCCCCTAATGTGTAAAATTTACCTAGAATTGCATCCTCAATCTAAATATAACATCCATTTGCATCACAAATGAACTTTACTCCCATATTAGCCATGTGGTGGATGTCTGCCCATCTAAAAAGGACATCCACCACATGGCAACATTTGCTGTTATATATATGTACATTAATTTTTGTTTTTTCTTCCTTTCAAGTTTTCTTTTTCTCTTGTCTTTTTCTGTTCCTTTATATATTTCCTTGTCTCTTACCTTCATTTTCCTTGCTTTTTTCAAGTGAGTAAATTATCTTGTGAATATTTGCATAATTTCTCTGTAAAATTGTTTATTTGTTTTGATAAGTCAAAGCAAATATTTTTGTAAGTTGATAAATTTGACCTCTAGATAGTTATTTGTCTGACTATCTGCCTAAGTGTATTTTGCATTCCACAGTTTACTGTCCACTCCCTGTGTCCATCTTTTGTAATAAAGCAGAAAGAAATGTGTTTTGTAAATTCTGATGTTTTTTGGTCTTAAAACTGAGTTTTTTTACTGTAATTTGAAACAATCTATTTCTAGAGCATTACAGTAGGCACATGCTGTCATGGCATCTATATTTAGTAATGTTCAAATATATCTTCAGACAAACCATGGTAAATACACATCTAAATCTGTATCTTGTGTCTTCGAAAATATACATAAGTAGCCAAGTCTTTCCAAATATACTGTTCTTTGCCATGACTATTGTCCCCCCTCTCTAATGGGGAAAGATATATCCCTAGGCTGTGCACAATACTTGGAAATGCATGATTAAAATGGAAGCAATCCTAAAAATATGAATCATAGAGATTTCTGCATACTATGAACTAAGGATTTTTAGTGTTTTCTTGTGAAGTATTAAAC
>NW_028300404.1:0-95034 GCF_049724085.1 Artemia sp. Qi Xiang Cuo | reverse complement strand
TGTGTGTGTGTGTACAAGTTTTTTGTGTGTGTAGATTTTTGTATGCGTATGTAAGTTTTTGTGTGTGTGTAGTTTTGTATGTGTTTAAGTTTTTGTGTGTTTGTGTAAGTTTAAGTGTGTGTGTAAGTTTTTGTGTGTGTAAGTTTTTTGTGTGTGAAAGTTTTTGTGTGTGTGCAAGTTTTTGTGTGTGTGTTTAAGTTTTTGTGTGTTTGTAAGTTTTTGTGTGTGTATAAGTGTTTGTGTGTGTGTAAGTTTTTTTGTGTGTGTGTTAGTTTTTTTGTGTGTGTATGTTTTTGTGTGTGTAGGTTTTTGTGTGTGTGTTTAAGTTTTTGTGTGTGTGTTAGTTTTTGTATGTGTGTAAGTTTTTGTGTGTGTATAAGTTTGTGTTTGTGTGTGTGTCAGTTTTTGTGTGTGTGTGTAAGTTTTTTTGTTAGTGTTTAAGTTTGTGTGTGTGTTTGTGTGTAAGTTATTGTGCGTGTGTAAGTTTTTGTTTGTTTTTAGATTTTTATGTGTGTTTAAGTTTTTTTGTGTGTGTGTGTAAGTTTTTGTGTGTGTGTAAGTGTTTATGTGTGTGTAAGTTTTTGTGTGTGTGTAAGTTTTTGTGTGTGTGTAAGTTTTTGTGTGTGTGTAAGTTTTTGTGTGTGTAAGTTTTTTTTTGTGTGTAAGTTTTTGTGTGTATGTAAGTTTTTGTGTGTGTTTAAGGTTTTGTGCGTGATATGTTTGTTATCATGTAAGTGTGCATGTGTGTAAGTTTTTGTGTGTGTGTAAGTTTTTGTGAGTGTGTGTACGTTTTTTTGTGTGTGTAAGGGTTTTTTGTGTGTGTAAGTTTTTGTGTGTATGTAAGTTTTTGTGTGTCTGTGTAAGTTTTCTTTTGTGTGTGTAAGTTTTTCTATGCGTGTAAGTTTTTGTGTGTGTGTAAGTTTTTGTATGTGTTTATTTTTTTGTGCGTGTGTGTAAGTTTGTGTGTGTGTGTAAGTTTTTGTGTGTGTGTAAGTTTTTGTGTGTTTGTAAGCTTTTGTGTGTTTGTAAGTTTTTGTGTGTGTGTAAGCTTTTGTGTGTTTGTAAGTTTTTGTGTGTGTGTAAGTTTGTGTGTGTGTGTTTGTGTTTGTGTGTTTTATTTTTTTATAGCCCATTCTTCATAATTGGCCTTAAAAAAAGAAGAAAAAATAGTTTGTTTTTCATGAAAAAAATCTTGAGAGAGAAAAAATCTGTTCTCATCAATAGTATGCACAGAATATGTTTAAAAACTTCAAGTAAAAAGTTTCATTCTATTACCCTGATATGATTTAGAGATGTAAAAAAAGTTGAAAAAAGAGTTAAAAAAAAGTTAAAAAAAAATTGGTCACTACAAATATTATTTTCTAATAGTAAAAAAAAATGTTGGGGGGGGGGTTGGAGGTTGGGTGGAGGGATAGGGGTTGGAGGGATGTGGTGGAGGGACAGGGTTGAGGGATAGGAGTAGGACTTGGGGCCCAAGTATCAGAAGAAATTGTTTGTCTAGTATGCATCTCAAATCATCGTTGTATGCATATTCTCATGATGATGTCATAAAAATGCCCCGAAACATGTCACTTAACACTATCAAAAATCCAATTGATAAATCGAATGTGCTTGAACTTGTTCCAGTTCAATGGAATGAACCTGTTACGATATTGTGACGCTTAACATTAGTTGGGCAATGTCCCAGAAACAATGCATTGGATGTATTTCTAAAATCATAATATGTTCAATGGCTTGTTGGTTCACTCAATTAACGTGTCGTTCTTTTACCTTAGGAAATCACGGGCCTCACGTTCGATTCCTACATCAAACACAAATTTCATATAAATCAATGGGAAGATACTTAGAATGTAAAAAATCATATCATTGGAAAAGAAAAACAGCATCATTAGAGTACAATAAAATGTCATCAATAAAAAAAAACTATTAATATTAAAAAAAAATTAATTAATGTAATTATGTAAATTAATTAATAATAAATTAATTTATGTAAATTAATTAAACTAATTAAATTACAGAAAAAATTTCACAATTTCATACAAAGGAAACGAATCACTACCATGAAAAACACGCACGACTAATTTTCACGGTGGTTGAATTCCGGTCATTACACTGTCTGCTTGTATTGGCGGGAGTACTGTCCGCTTGAAACTGTTATAGCTATATGGGAGACACCCTTGTTGTAATCGTTATAGCTATATGGGTACCACCCTCGTACCTACCATTGTATCAATACTACTGGAGTCTAGTTGCTCTTCAATTTTTTTGGTCACTCAAAAAGGGCACTAGAAGTTTTAATTTCCGTTCAATTAAGCTCTCTTACGATATTCTAGTACAACTGTATCGATACGATCACCTCTGGGGAAAAAATAAACACGTATCCGTGATCTTTCTTGATATTTCTATAGTATGGTTTTCTGATACGCTGAATCTGATTCTATCGTTAAGATTCTATCACTTTTAGGGGGTGTTTCTCCCTTTTTTCGAAAATAACGCAAATTTTTTCAGAATCGTCACTATTGATGGGTAAAACTAAACTTGCGGAAACTTATATATTTGAAATCAGCATAAATATCCGATCCTTTTGATGTATGTACTGGTATAAAAATTCGTTTTTTAGAGTTTCGCTTACTACTGAACCGGGTAAATCCATACTTACAGTTCGCTGCCACGAACTGTTTGATGCTATTACTCTTAAGGCTAAGTTTATGAAAGTAAAAGTTTGCGAAGATATTAAGGGGAAATTTGAAACAAATAAAAGACAAATGCAGAATGCCGGTTTACGTATAAAGTTAGAACTTTCAGAGAAGGCTTAAAGAGAAAAATCAATTTTCCACAAGGCAATATAGGCACACAACTGCTAATACTATTACCACTACTATAGCTACTACTGCTACTACTAGTACTTCAAATACTACTTCGGTTGCAACTGCTCGTAAAACTAAGAGCATTAAGGTTAGTATTTTAAGAATTATCTGAATAATTCAGGTTATAAGAAGGAAATTGTTGAAATAACCAAAAGACAATAAAGTTATCCTAATGCTACTGCTTCAAATCATACTACTATATCTACTACTGCTGCTACTGATAATATTATGCTACTTTCACTACCATCAATGCTACTAAAGTTGAGGCTACTACTATTAATTCTACTGCTATTACTGCTGATGCTACTACGACTGCTACAAAAGCTAAAGGTATTAAGGCAAAAAAATTGGGAAATGTTTAAACTGTATTAAGCTAATTCAAAACCTACTATGCCAACATAGGTTATTAAGAAGAAGCATCAGCAAATCTTCGAGAAGAGTTGATAGTATTAAGTTGAAACTTTGAGTTTCTGTTGCAGGGGATGTGGAAGAAAACCAAAGTGCTTTGCCCGTATTGCTACTAGTGCTAGTAATGCTGCTACAACCATTACTACTGCGCAAACGAAGGGTACGGACGTGAAGCTTTCAAAGATTATTAGGTGGATGTTGAACTAAATCAGAACGAACTATGTGCATGTAGATTTTCAAAAAGGTGACAAGGCAGTATCTCAAGAACTGCTTACATTATTAAGCTAGAAATTTCAGGATAAGTTGTAGCAGATTTTCAGGTATACAGAAGGCACTATGTGTATGCTATAAATAGTACCACTACAGTTAGTATAACAAGGGACGTTAAAGAGTATTAAGGTGGAACTTTTAGGGGGAGTTTCAATTAAGCGAAAAATTAAATGCTGTGAAGTTTTCAAAAAGCCATATATTCCGCTTTGCAATAGCTACCAATATCAATGAAACTTTTAAAGGAGCTAATTTAAATGGAAGCTAAAAGTTTTCGTGCTCTTTTAATAGTCAAAAGGGATTTGAAGGCAAGCGGCCCTCTTCCCAATCCCATTAATTTTTCAAATTTTTTCAAGTTTCCAATCAAAATTTGTTACAACCATTTTGTTCAACAGAGTAGAACGATTTAGTAACTATGTCTCTAGGGCTGTTGCATTTTTCAGCCCCCCACACCTATGTAATTTATCCAATATGCGATAATACTAAATGTTGCTTTAAAACTAAGTCAAAAGGCCCTGCGTGTATGAAGGTTACTAATAAGACATGTCAGCAGTATCTCAAGAATGACTGGGATAATACAAGTTGAAACTTTCAGGGTTACTATTAGTACCACATCTTCCCTTACTATTTAACTAAATCAAAAGGGTGAAAGTGTATCCAGGTTATCAAAGAGCATAGATAGAAGGATTATAATGGCGTGCCTAATGATATAAAGGCACAGCTTTTTACTCCTTCTAGGTTTGTTTTCGGGTTGAGGGAAGGTTGGGAGGATGGAGGATGATGAATAGTTGATTGAAAGCAATGTTTTATGAAAATTATTTGTTTATTGTTAACGTATTTCCACGGTGAAAAGGGTGTCTTATGGCAGAAGGGGACCCTGCTTAACCGGAGGTGGCACTTTTTTGCGGTTTTGAATTTTTTTGTAGTACACCTTGTTTTCGTCAGTTATTGTTTGGCTCCAAATCCAAGATTCAAAAAATAAAAGTTGCTTTTATATTAGTATAAGTGACATTAAAGTTTAAAATTAAGTAAAAAGGATTATTATGTCACCGAGAGGAGAGGAGGTGGGATTTATTTAAAAAAAGAGAGAGAGAGCATAGATAGAATATCTTGGGAATGGTATGAAGTTTTGTTTTTCAGGCCAACTTGACGAGTTACCAAACTAAGTTAAAGAATAATATTTGTCTCAGGACTAAAAATTGTTGAAAAAGTTTCTCCAGCATAAAAATTTATTATTTTCTTTTTCTATGAAAAAGACTCTGTCAATAAAAAACGAACAGAAGTTAATTAAAAAAAATCCACAAAAAAAGTTTTTCAAAGAAAGGTAAAGACCTTCAATAAACCAAAATGAGCCTAAATAAAGTCAAATTATCTTCCTAGCGTAAAACTGCCACAAATCAACATCAATAAATCAATCAAACTTAAAAGAGCACACAAAATTACAATAAATAAATACAATAAATAAAAAGAAATTAACATAAGTAAGGATGACAACCACTCTTCCTTCTTAAGACCAGAACAGAATTTGCACTTTACTGAAAACAAGATGCATTAAAATGTTTTCACCTCAAAGTCAAAACTTTAATAAATGAAAAACTATCAAAACTTTAAGGAATAAGTATCAGTATATCTATTTTAAATTGACAATCCAATGTTTTATTATTATTTTTTCAACAAGGGTGAATCCAGGATTTTTTTAGGGGGGCGCAAAATAGGTTGATTCGAAAAAAATTTGGGGGAGGGGCGCAAAACAGGTTGATCCGATAAACTTGCGTTAGGAACAAGTCTGATTAACGCAAACTTGAGCTAATTAAGTAAATTACACTACTTTAGACTACGCTAGGGAGCCGCACACCCCCTCCCCCCTCTGGATCCGTCACTGTTTTTCAATGGACAACTGAAACTTTTCTTGGCATAGAATATGCTGCTGATTTAAGCATCTGTACCATGAGTAAGATGCAATGCGTTTAAAATACCAAAATAAAGTTCCTTCTTTCTAAAGATAGTTCCGATTTCCTATAATTAATTTAAACCTAGTTTCAAAAATGAAGTCCTTAATCAGCAAAGAGAAAAAGTGCAGTCACCTCAGACAAAGAACAGCACTATCCAGGCTTAAGATTTCGCTAAGAGAGTGAGAAATAAAAAATATGCTACGTACGATATTTCTAAGGAAGTTTAAATGGCAAAAAACCGTGTGAACGCTTGAATCATCAAAAATATTCAAAAGAAGTTATTGGAAGAAAAATTAACATCCTTGGTCCTCTTGGGCCAATGGTGAGCCAGTCCTCATGGCGCAGGACTGAAAAGCTATGTTTGATGGTGGCGTAGAAATGTTTTTTAAGATTATTAACTGATCAGAGTTAAGATCATTCAGACAAAATTCTTATACTCTTCCGTCGTTGTCACCGTTATTGTCATCTGAAGTAACCCATTGCTGTGCACCTAAGTATGTAAGTTCAATAAACCTATTGACTTTTTTTTCTGTGTTTATTTTATTTTATATGTCTGCATCTAGTCTGATCATAGGCCATTAGTTCGCATGTCTCCAAGGTAAACGCTCCCAGAGGGAATCGGATCTCCAGATAGCTCGAGAAAAAAGAGGCCACATTTATATGTCTACATATTCAATTTTCTCCCATTAATTGAGAGCGGTGCTAGCCTAGTTGACACAATCTCCAGCGCTATAAGCGGCGCTATCGGAGAAATTTCTATCGCTTCAAATATCAATCTTTTTATCGCTACAAATGGCACGGTCGGTAGGACCCAGAAATATTCCATCGGCAGCTGAATAAAATAAAGTTAACGCCATAATTGTTAGGAGCAAAAATGTATGTAAGAAGAACATTGTCAAATATACAGCAGAACAAAATTAACTTTAATTTCGTCCGTTATCCTCGGAAGACATAAAAAGAAAGCGAAAAAAGGACGAAATAAGTGTAGAACTAATTTATTATTTCGTGAATAATGATGCGCTGCCAGACAAATTTAAAACTCTTAGAAAAAAGATAGATAGTTTTTACTATGATCTTGATGAAGAAATACTGTGTAAAATTGTGACCGCCGAGACAAACAGAAACCAAACCTCAATAATACCTGTATTACCACAAAACTTGATAGGGCCTGCATTTGAATATTTTCATTCATAGACAGGTGGACATCTAGCGTGAATGAAAACGTTCGATAAATTGAAACAATATTTTTACGCACAATCTGTATTGACAAAACTTAAAGAATTGGTAAGTTCAATCAAAGCTTTTGACTTGAGACAAATCCCCCCAGCTTACCCAAATCCTCCAATGTGACGCACACCGGTATCAAACTACTCCTTTGGTATTATCTCGTTTGACCTCTACGGGACAAGTTGAGGCCTACCTGTTTCTAGCAGAGGCTATACTTGTATTTTTCCGGCTATAGATGATTTTTCAGGATTTACTTTTGCAAAAGCATTAAAAAATCAAGGTGCTTATGCCAAAAGTCAGGCATTATCAAAGTTATTTTTACAATTTGGCATTCCTAATAAAATTTTGAGCGACGATAGGAGCAATTTTCTTGCAAAATTAACGAAAGACTTGATGAGTTTCCACATTATCGATAAATTGATTACTGCGCTGTACCACCAAAAAGATATTTGTAAAATATAAGAAAAACATAAAATATTTTTGACTTTATTAATTTTTTATAAAGAAGACAATAGGGGTTACTGGGATAAATTCTTACCTTATTTAACCAACGAAATCCAAGCTGTATCTTCAGAAACAACCAGAGACAATCCATTTTTTTTTGGTCAAGATTTCAGAATCTCGTATAATAGAATTATTGAATCTAGGCAGCACGATCACAGGTCAGAAGATTACAAACAAGAATTCATAAATCGGATGAGGAAATAGTTAGGCAAGAGTTGGAAAAATGTAAAATAAACCTAAAATAAAAATGTAAAAAAGAGCTTAGAAACCAACCCAAAGTTAAGGGGAATATAAATTTCAAAGTAGGAGTAATCTACTTCGTTTACCTAAAGAACGAGGCAAAAACGGAAGGAAAAAAACTTTCCAACAAATATTCCAACAAATAGACCGTACAGAATAGTCAAAAAGTACGATAATGAATATACTTTTAAAATGGAAAACCCCGATAGTGGAAGAACTTACAAGGCGCATGTTAGCCGAATAAAAAGAGCCAAATTTCCAGAGAGATGGGTATCACATCCCTCTTCTACTGATTCGTCAGATTCAGAAAACGAGCCCCCTAGATCAAGATTGGCAGAGCTAAAACCCTTTAATTTCAAGCAAGACTATTTCGAGAATGACAGTGATGAACAAAACTTTAAAGAATTTTTAGCGATGGAAAATCTAGTTGTTCCTAAGAAAAAATCCCTAATACCAGGATTTTTCCCTGAAACAAAAACACCAGACAGACCAAAAAGTTTTTGATCAGCTAGTGGAGGAGAATTAGATTATACATTATCTCCAAAGCCCAAGTTTTTCCCAAATAGTATTTCGACCCCATATCCACCACAAAGATTTCCAGACGATATGGTGTCCCCTGCATAACCGATAGAAAGGTTCCTGCCATTACAGAAAGAATAAAACAGAGCTTTAGAAACTCCCGGTATGATTGTAAAGAAAGTTCACACCAAAGATTTAACTAAGACAAACCTGCGAGAAGCTATGGATTTCATAAATTTTCCCATAGAAACGAATCAAAGTACACTGCCCGGGAATAAATCTCCAAAGGATGGCCAGCAAGGTCAATATCCTGACATAATTGTGTCCAAGGTCAAACCTAAAAAATGGATTTCATGGAGCAAAGCCCTAGTGCAAAAAATGTCCCATCCCCCTGAGGACATGGCCTTCAAACAATGGAGGAACCCCGCAAAAACTATTGATTCCTCCCAAAGCTCTCAAGAATCTTTCAAATCTCCCGAGTTGAAAACTCAAGGGGAGGACTTAGAGAATAAACCTTCTACGTTCAGATGAGTAGAAATTTACGAAGGAAGGGCAGGTGATACCTCAAAAAGTGCCAACTATAAAGGTTCTAATCCGGATTCGTCGGAAACTAGTTCCAAAGAGTCTGATGGCGAATCAGACCATACAGTAGCTAAAGAAATAGGGAAATCAAGACCGACCTCAGCAGCCGAACACGGGAAACAAACGAAATTAAAAGGGCAAGAATTTTTGAAAAAAAAATACAAAAAGTTTGACCTTATTTCGCTAGAAAAACCGAAAAAGAAAAAACCGCAAGAAACAGAGGAGAAAATAACGACACAGTCAGGTAGAACGGTTAAAAAGCCTGACAGAAGGAAATATCCCTAATTAATGTAAAGACAAATTTAAAATATTTTAAATTAAAAACCCTACTGAATATAAAATTGTGCAATTTAAGTTGACTTAGTCAATTTTAATGAAAAAAAAATACGACTAATTTAAAAAAACTGGTGACCAGAGAAAAAGGTTGTACCAGAAAATAACCAAAGATAGGAAGATCTATTATGTTATTGAGCATTACAATGAGCTGCCCAGTACAGATACGACCCAGTAGCATCTATTTTCATCATATCTCAACCAACGAAGAGTACTCACCATAGACTCCACGCAATTTTCATCCCAGCTTCGTCTACGAAAACAACAGTTACCTTCGATCGTCGTTTCTTCAACCATGAACCATATTACGTATCAGGTAACACTATATTTGAACCTCAGAATCAAGTGCTTTAACGAACTATATAATCACATAAATGCTGAGAGCCGCATCGATCAATACAAGATAAACGATATTTAACGATATTTGAAGTTTAATTATACTTGAAGATAATTGAAAATATTTGAAGCTCAAGTTAAAGACAATTTGACGTTTAATTTAAGGAATCTCACTGATTAATACACGATGTATAATATTTAATGAAATTTGAAGTTAAACGATATTGAAAAATATTTGAAGTTTAAGCTAAAGACAGTATGTTAAATGAGTCACATAGTATGACAACAACCCGTTTCAAATCCAAACTTCAATTACCCCGTGATTAACCGAGGAATCACCGCAAAGGCTAATCGGTGCAAGCCATGAGCCAACAATTTTATAAAAGGCACAAATGAACAATTTTAACGCAAGAATACATTCTCTATGTGCCTCAAGATATCCTAAACAATCATATGCTGAGAAGAAATACGCCAACACCTATAGTGCGAAACTTTATTCCCCAATTGAATATTAGAGAAAACTTCGCATAAAGACAACTAGGGTGAAATTGTTCCATTAAGAAGCCATAACAAAAATGCTTCAAAATTTCTGACGCGATAAAAAGAGTGAAGGACAATAATTTACAACGGAAGGGTGTAGTACACTAAGGACTCGAAGGTGATGAATAAATGTAAATCTACATATGTTACTTCCTAATAACTTGGACAATTCAAAAAACCCAATAATGAAAGTGTTTTAATGTTACCAGTGAATATGATTAAGCCAATATTGTATGTTATAAATCATTCATGAATTTACCACAAGTAGAATTAGGCGTAATATTATCATGATATTCATTTAACGTAGTGTAGATAGAATGTAGTACGTCATATAGACAGCAAAATAAAAATAAAAGCCTTGTAAAAAATCGAAAAAAAAAAATCCTTAGTATAGTAGCAAACCTAGAACCATGAATAATCTTCTTCCGGTAGATGAGTTTTAGATAGGGATGTAGAATAAAATAAGGAAAGTAATAGTGAAATTCTTAAGCACTCCTTATTAAGCCACAACATAAATATAAAATAATTTATGTAAAAGAAATAGTTAATAAATGGCAAACATTTAAAAAAAAAGATCAAAGGCGAGCAGTTACTAATGACGGCACGTCATTAATTGATGGGAAGGGTGATATGTTACATGAGTAAGATGCGACTTATTTAAAATACCAAAATAAAGTTCCTCCTTTTTTAAGATAACTCCAATTTCCTATAATTAAGTTAAACCTAGTTTAAAAAATGAAGTCCTTAATCAGCAAAGAGAAAAGGTGCAGTCACCTCAGACAAAGAACAGCACTATCCAGGCTTAAGATTTCGCTAAGAGAGTGAGAAATAAAAAATATGCTACGTACGATATTTATAAGGAAGTTTAAATGGCAAAAAACCGTGCGAACGCTTGAATCATCAAAAATATTGAAAAGAAGTTATTGGACGAAAGATTTACATCCTTGGTCCTCTTGGGCCAATGGTGAGCCAGTCCTCATAGCGCAGGACTGAAGAGCTATGTTTGATGGTGGCGTAGAAGTGTTTTTTAAGATTATTAACAGATCAGAGTTAAGATAATTCAGACAAAATTCTTATACTCTTCGTCGTTGTCACCGTTATTGTCATCTGAAGTGACCCATTGCTGTGCAACTAAGTATGTAAGTTCAATAAATCTATTGCCTTTTTTATCTGTGTTTATTTCATTTTATATGTCGGCATCTAAACTGATCATAGGCCATTAGTTCGCATGTCTCCAAGGTAAACGCTCCTAGAGGGAATCCGATCTCCAGATAGCTCGAGAAAAAAGAAGCCACATTTATATGTCTACATATTCAATTTTCTCCAATTAATTGAGATCGACACTAGCCTAGATGTCACAATCTCCAGCGCTATAAGCGGCGCTATCGGAGTAGTTTCTATCGCTACAAATATAAATCGTTTTTATCGCTACACATCCTAGATGAAAGTGAGTGCAAAATGAACGAACCTTTAGAGGTTTTACCAGTTCAGAGTGCAAAAACATAAGTTTAGATGAATAAGTGAAGATGAAAACGTGACGTTGTGTAACAAAAAGATGCCTCGCTTACCTCGGTAGTATTATTGGACTAGAACGGTAAGGCAGTGAAGATGTTAAAAATAGAATAGCCGAGGCCCACTTGTGTTTTTTCACTGTTAAAAACAGTTTGGAAGAATAGGAAGATAAGTGTGCGAGCTAAGATTAGAAAAAAAAGGAAGTTACAGTCATGACAGTGGTCAAGTGTGGTTCTAAATAATGGGCACTAGAAAAATGTAGGGAGATTTGCTATATGTTTTCCAGAGAAATTGCCTACGGATTGTTTGGTACCCAATTGAATGGCGTATCTCAATTGTAGACTGCACGAAAAGTGTGGTTCAATCCTGCTTTGTAGGGCTATTAAATGAAAATACAAGTTTTTTTTAACTGAAAGTAGGGAGCGACATTAAAACTTAAAACAAACAGAAACTATTCCGTCTCAACGCCTTTCTCTTTACGCTAAAGTTTTTTATTGTTTAAAAAAAAACAGAGTTGTGGGAAAGATCAAACTTTAGCGTAAAGAGTAAGGCGTTGAGGATGGGACAGCCGCTTTGATATACGGAATAATTTCTGTTCGTTTTAAGTTTTAATGTCTCTCCTTACTTTCAGTTAAAATCATTTTTTTATTTAATTTCTGACCATTTTTGAATTAATGCAAGTTTTGATTTTGGCTCACCGTACATGAATAATTAAAACGAATTTTGGTTATTAATTTTACTTTTTTGTGTTAAATAGCTTTCTCGAACGTTGTTTAATTTTATTTACGAAAGTTTTTATTATTAATAAATATATGTAACTTACGAATTATCTTACGTAACGAACTTCTATATTCGTATATTTTTTTACGTATATTAGGGGGTTCGACCCCTATTCAATGCCACGCTCTTTACGCTAAAGTTCGGATTTTGTTCCAATTCTTTAATAATGACCTCTTAATCACAAAGGCTGTTAATTAGAATAAAAAGCTCTAATGAAATAGACTAAAAAAGCTTCAACGTAAAGAGAGAGGTATTGACTAGGTGGCGAACCCAATCACATACGTAATAATTTCTGTTCGTATTAAGTTTTGATGTTACTCCTTACTTTCAGTTGAAAAACTCGTTTTTTTATTTAATTTCTGATTGCTTTTTTTAAACAATGCTGGAAATTCTGGTGCCCCCTTCATAGTAATATCCCTTCCCTATGAAAACTGCCTCTATGTAAAGATCTTCCAACGTAACCCCCCCCCCCCCACTACCAGAAAAAATCACCCCTGAAAACGTATGTACACTTCCCAATAACCAATACTATATGTAAACATTGGGCAAAGCTCATAACTTGCAGACTAAATCATCCTCAAAGACATGGTAATTATATTTTCGACCATTCTGAATAAAATGGGTATCTAAAAATTTTGATCGGGTGAGTTTGGGGAAAAATGAGCGACGAAGGGGGCCTAGTTGCCCTCTATTTTTTGTTTCAATTGAAAAGGGCACTAGAACTTAATATTTCCGTTTAAATGAGCTGTCCTGTGATATTCCCAGACCGCTTGGTCGATACGATAACCCCTGGAAAAAAAAATAATAAACACACATCCGTGATTTTTCTTCTTGCAAAAAAATACAAAATACCACATTTTTGCAGATAGGAGCTTCAAACCTCTACAGTAGGGTTCTCTGATATGCTGAATCTGATGGTGCGATTTTCATTAAGTCAATTTCATTAAGTTCTTTGACTTTTAGGAGGTGTTTCCCTCTTTTTTTTTGAAAATAAGGCAAATCTTAAAATGCCCATGTTTTCATATTTTTCCTTTTACTTGGTAAACTTCCTTTGTTTTCTTTTTCTTTTTTCTTTTTTTGGCTGCTTGTGCACATTAACTGTCATTGGTTTAGGTCGTAAAATAAAATATTTATTATTTGCAAAAATACAATTACTTTCTGCTCTGAAAGTCAGCAAAATCATAAGCTATATTAACACCTCACATTACAAGAGAGAAATATGAACGAAAATCATGTATTCAAGTTTTAGAGAAGGAACAGGCAGCCATGTATATGAATAACAAACAGCTTGCTTTCATTTTATTCACTAGGTTCAAAGGTTTTCTTCCTTTCTAATTCAAATTTAAATTAAAACTAGTTGTTCCCGATTTCTAAATTCCTAGAATCTTTTCACTTATGACTGCCATTTTATATCTTGAGCTGTTTAATGTCTAACCAAAATCATATATTTGACTGAACCCTTGTACAGGCAGAGAAAGGCGACCAAGCAGGTATTTAAGTTTCCTTTGACTTCGGATATTCGAATAGTAACTGTCAATCCCTAAGAAAGAGGAAAGCCGGGAATAAGTAAAAGTTTCATAACTGAGTAAACGAGGAAGACGATGAATAACAATATTTTATGCCATTTCCCGTTCACAGATTCTAGGTGTCCATTTCGGAGCTTGGAGGGCTACCCCATCAACTGCCGTATCAGATATATATATATATATATATATATATATATATATATATATATATATATATATATATATATATATATATATATATATAGATATATATATATATATATATATATATATATATATATATATATATATATATATATATATATATAT
Source organism: Artemia sp. Qi Xiang Cuo (assembly GCF_049724085.1). Taxonomy (NCBI): domain Eukaryota; kingdom Metazoa; phylum Arthropoda; class Branchiopoda; order Anostraca; family Artemiidae; genus Artemia; species Artemia sp. Qi Xiang Cuo. The sequence continues at coordinate 81,132 of NW_028300404.1, read as the reverse complement.
ATATATATATATATATATAGATAGATAGATAGATAGATAGATATATATATATATATATATATATATATATATATATATATATATATATATATATATATATATATATATATATATAGTATATATATATATATATATATATATATATATATATATATATATATATATATATATATATATATATATATATATATATATATATATATATATATATATATATATATATATATATATATATATATATATATATATATATATATATATATATATATATATATATATATATATATATATATATATATATATATATATATATATATATATATATACCAGTAATACCAAGACTTGAACCCCTGACGCCATGGACATAGTATTTAAAGTCTGACCCTTTATTCACTCGACTAATACGGTTCAAAATTAAAATAAATCAGACGTGTTAAAAACGAACATAAACATGATACTGCAGTGATACAGTAAAAATATATAACATATCTAACAATATTATATAACGATAATATATTATGTGTTTATATTTGATACAAATAACAAAGATACAAAGAAATAAGAGGTTACCCATGGTTTAGAGTTATTATTTGACTTATTATTTATTTTGTTAGGTTTACGATTTATTACTGTTGTCGTTGTTTTGTTATTGTAAATGTTAGTTTTTTCCCCTTTTTCCATTTTTGTTCCGCCCTTTTCATGTTTTTTGCAGATGAGTTCTGAATTAAATGAATAGGTAAATATAATGACATACTAAGAAAAATTAATATATTACATTAGTAAGAATATTAGCTGTTGTTAAAATATATTAAAGGAATTATTTGATAACTAAAAGGAATAAAATACTGTGTGTTATTTCAATAATCGGTTTCAGGCGGTATAATTGTATTTAGCCATAGTCTGAGAGATGGCTGAGAGAACATAATTGTTTATATTAAATAAAAAAAGCAAGTTTTTTAAACTGAAAGTAAGGAGCGACATTAAAACTTAAAACGAACAGAAATTATTCCGTATATGAAAGGGGCTGTCCCCTCCTCAACGCCTCGCTCTTTACGCTAAAGTTTATTATTGTTTTAAAAATAAAGTTGTGAGACAGAGTCAAACTTTAGCGTCAAGATCGAGGCGTTGAGGGGAGGGCAGCCCCTTTCATATACTGAATAATTTCTGTTCGTTGTAAGTTTTAATGTCACTCCTTCCTTTCAGTTTTAAAAACTTGTTTTTTTTATATTTAATTTCTGATCGTTTTTTAGTTAATGCAGCTTTTATTTTGGCTCACCGTCATTGAATAAGTAAACAAAATTTGCATAAAAATTTTACTTTTCTTTTGCTAAATGGCTGTCTTCTAAATTTGGTTATGACGTAATGTACAAATTAACTTACGTAACGAACTTTTATATTAGTATATTTTTCTTCTGGCCCAAATTACAAAGTTGCAGATTTTTGCAGATATGAGCTTGAAACCTATGTTATAGGGTTTTCTGATACGCTGAATCTGACGGTGTGATTTTCATTAAAATTCTTTCACATTTAGGGGATGTTTCCCCCTCTTTATCAGCATTATAAGCCCATTCTTTTGATACATTTATTGACATCAAAGTTCCGTTTTTAAAAGTTTCGATTACTATTGAGCCGTATCGCTTGTTTTTTTTATTGTTTTTTTTTTTTATACGTATATGTTATTAGATATATGATGGGGTTCTCCCCTTAGTCAATACCACGCTCTTTACGTTAAAAGTTTAAAAAAATTTAATTCACAAACCCCTGAATCACAAATGCCTTTTAATTGATAAATTAAACGAAAACTTACCAAGTTTGAAGTTTGATTGTAATTCTACTCCAAAAAAGGAGCGCCAGCTTAGCTGAGAGTTCAACTGAGATAGACGTACGCAATCGCCTCGATTGACCAAAACAAACCCAGTATTTTAAAGTCATTGTAATATGCGGTGGTTAAGCTCATGATGAAACGCTCAGAGTTCAACAGGAAGGGAAATTGGGAGGGCAGTTGTATTCTCAGCTACGCTGGTATTCCTTCTTTGGGGTAAAATTATAATCAAACTTAACACATGGTAAGTTTTCGTTTAAGTTCTAAGTTCTACTTCAAGAGGAGCGTCTTAGCTCCGCCTTCAAGTTCAACTGACATTTTAAAGTTCAGCATGAGCTATACCAACACTAATTATGAATAATAGCCCTATTCATTAAAAGAGGCTGTTATACAAAAATTCATTTATAGGAAGATATTTCAAACATAACAAATTACAGTGAATATATTCAAAAGACAGATAACTGCTGACCACTTTCAATTGGTTTATTATAAAACCTTGCAAACATTTTGGCATTTGTCCAGCCTACATATTTTATGATTTGATCTACATCAATTCCTCTTGCTTTAAGGTGGGACGTTGAGGCAGACCGTGTGCTATGAGCACCATAAACACTGATATATATACCTGCAAGAAATAAAACTTCTTTTATCCATCTAGAAATAGATGACTTGGACGCAGCAGTATGAGGCTTACGATATGTAAGAAAAAGTGCGTCGTTTCTATCTTGATATAATGTCATTCTAATATACCTAGATAGGTGCGTCACCGGACCCAGGGACGACTCTTTAAAAGGTCGAAATTTAACTACTGATTTGTGGTTGCCCGGTTTCGATGTTTTTAACAATACATTGGTTTGAAAATCAAAACTTCCATCGTCATTATGTATCATATTACTAAGTGATAAACTGGCCAAAAACTGAACTCTTTCACAAGCTGATAAAATCAATAAAACTACTAATTTTTGTGTTAGTGTCTTTAATTGAAGATTTTCGATATCCCAAGCTGGCAGTCTAAAGAGATCAAATACATATTTTACATCCTAAATACTTGAAATCTTGGGTAGACTAGGCCTTCTATTAAAGACACCTCTCATAAACTTCTTGGTGATGTGATTACTGCCTAACTGAAGGCTTGGTAGAATTGCCGATAAAGCACTCCTCGCAGTATTAATAGCACTGTATCCAACAGCTGAGTGAAAAAGTTCCCTAAGAAATGTCAAAGTTTCCGGTTGAGTTGCCTCCAAGGCCTGGATTGTGTTTCTTCCACAAAACTCGATCCATTTTTCAATGTAAACTTTGTACTGGCGATTAGTTGAATCCCACCACCCATCCATTATAAAATTGACTGTGGAGAGAGAATATCCTGGGTGGTGAAGCCCGTGCCGGAGACGAATCAAGCCGCTAGGTGTAACGTCTTGGACAATGAATTGTGCAAGGTAGGTTTATGTGGGAAAGACAAAGTAAAAATATCATTTGGTAGTAATATTGGACTTCCTCTTAAAAGATTTAAGTGTAAGGGATACCATACTTGTGTGGTTCAGTTCGAAAAAATCAAAATACCAGTGGCCTGATCTGTTTTAACCTTCTGAAGGGTCCTCGGAAGTAAACTGAATGGGGGGAATGCATAAAAGAAATAATGCTTCCAATTCATTGCAAATTCATCTACGAAAAAACATTCTGTATCTGGTTTCCAAGAAACAAATGGTTTAATCTGAAAATTTAATCTAGTCGCAAACAAATCAATATCTACTGACTGACATACCAAAAATTCAAAATATTAAATCTTTCAGAATCCAATTTCCATTCCTTTTCATTATCAAATTTTCGTGATGCCTTATCCACAATATCAGCAACCCCAGGCACATGTTCTGCAGACATCTATCCTTTGCCCTGCGGTACTACCTGCCAGACCTTATTTACGAAATAATTACAAAATTTAAATTTTGATCCTCCCATTTTATTTATATAAGCTACTGTGGTTATATTGTGAGAACGCAGCCGAACATGCGTGCCTTTAATATCCTGGGCAAAACATTTTAATCCCAGATAAACGGCCTTTATTTCTAAGACATTGATATCAAATCTCTTCTCTTCTGAGGACCATTCACCTGTGGCCGTTTTCATGGAATATTCATCCACGAGTGCCCAACCTAGTTTCGACGCATCACTACACAAATATTTTTCAATTGATCTAGACTCAATTGTTTTAGAAGCATGATTGGCAATATCCAACCACCATTGTAGTTCTGAATTTACATCGGATGTTAAAATTATCCTTGCCGAAAAATTACCCTTCGCGTACCTTAATGCTTGAGTTTTCAACGATTCCGCTGTTCGGTAATATCAGGGCCCTAATTCTACTGCTGGAAATGTTGAAACAAGAAAGGCAAGAGCTTCAGCCAATTCTTGAATCGTAGTCAATTTTTGACTAAGAATTTTTGAAACCAAATGTATAACTTTTTTAACTTTTCTTTCCGGCAGGACAATATGCATTAATCGCGAATCTAACAAAAAGCCCAGAAATTCTATTTGTTGGCTTGGAATGAGGACTGACTTTCCCGGGTGGATCACAAACCCCAGTTCTGACAGTAATTTCACTGTTTCATAGACATTATTTTGACACTCTAAATAAGACCTTCCCAGAAGGAGAGAGTCGTCTAAATACATAACAGACAAATACCCTTTTCTTCTAAGAAGAGAGATAACAGGTTTCATAACTTTCGTAAGAACCCTCGGGGCCGGTGATAAGCCATTTGGCATTGAAGTAAACGAATAACAAAGGTCAACTTGAAAAAAAAGCAACATTTGATCTTAAAAATCAACCGGGAATGAATAATAAAAATCGACTAGGTCAATAGAGGCCATATAACAATTTTTTGTCATCAAAAGAACCGCAGAATGAACACTTTCCATTTTAAAATGGTAATATTTAAGGTTTTCATTTAAATTTTTAAGGTTAAGAATAAACCAGGTAGACCCATCTTTCTTTGGGACTGTAAAAACGGTTTATTCTGAAGTCGGGTACTTTAACAATAACACCCTTATGCAATAAAATATCAACTTCCTTTCTTATAGCCTCTATTTCTTCAAACGTAAAACTTTTGTTTTTTGTTTTCAAAGCTTTTAGTGGTGTTTTCTCAAATTCAATCTTATAGCCTAAGGCCACAATATTCAAAATATTCAAATCACTGGTTATTGACTGCCATTTTGAGATGTACTTACTAATTCTCCCAGCTTTAAAGTTATCAGCCAAATATTGTGACTGCCTATTGAAATTAACAACAAAATCATAAAAATCAAGGTCGGGGTATGATAAATAGTACATACCAGCTATTTGCGATCCCTTTTCTGGAAATTCTGAAATTTCTGGAATTTGGACCTCTCTTGACGGTCCTGGCCCTGCTTTCTGCGATTTGGACGGGGGGCCTCGTTCTGCCATCGGCGATAACGGTAGGCCCCCCCCTTGCACGTTTTTTGGTTTTCCAAAGGATTTTTTCAAATCCGCCACGGATTTAGCTTTAGACGTTGTTTTGGCAATATTTTTGCCGAAAAGGCACTCCGTGACTTTGACTTCAGGGGCACATAAAGCTGATGCTACAGTGGGATCTGGACTCAATTCAAATTTCATTGCATGACGTCTTTTTAAACTTAGATCGTAATTGGTGAGGCCAAGCATGTGAACTGCATCTGTAAGGTTTTTGACAACTTTTTCTTTAATATGCTCATTTTCTATCTCAAGAAACGCATTTGCTGCCTCTAAAACACAAAATGTTGAGTGAGCAATTGTCCGCTGCACTTGAAGGGCCTTAGCATCCCTCTGTTTAGCCTATGATGAGAGAATTGCCCAAATTTCACTATTCACCTTTGGAGGAACAATTTTTTCGGTATTCGCAGGCCTAGGGTGGTGCTCAAATAACTCTTTTAGCTTCACTATTTCCAAAGGCTCAGAAAAAGCTCTATTTGCAACTTTGGCAAGTTTCTTATGAATCTTGGGACCCTCTTTGGTACCAGAACGTTCTTCAGAAATCTTTTTGAATAGAGCGTCATTTGACGTATTTTGTTTTAATCTTTTACCTTTGTGTTTTTCCGGAGAAGCCTTCCGCTTTGTGTCATGGATATGTTTGGGGCTCTGAGAGCAAGAGTTTTCGTTCTAAGAAATAATGTCAAGTCTCCAAGAGCTTCACAGAGCGCGAGTTTGACACTCATGTCTCCAAGAGCCATTTGTTTTATCGCTATCACTTACTATTGAGAGTACTCTGCGACCTAACTGAGTTGTACATTGCCTTCCATATCTCTCATGATCATAATATTCATCGACTAAATTGTCCAACAATCCAATCACTAACTCACTATCACTCATTATTTAATTTGGTCTGAATCAAAGCGAATGCTAACGTCAACTGGGTTTATTTTGGTCAATCGAGGCGATTGCGAAGGTCTATCTCAGTTGAACTCGAAGGCGGAGCTAAGGCGCTCCTTATGGAGTAGAATTAGAATAGATAGCTCTTTTGAAAGCACTAAAAAAAACTGTAGCGTAAAGAGTGAGGTATTGACTTGGGGGAAAGCCCCCTCATATACGTAATAATTTCTGTTCATTTTAAGTTCTAATGTTGCTTCTTACTTTCAGTTGAAAAAACTTGTTTTTTTAATTTAATTTCTGATCGTTTTTTAAATAATGCTTGGAAATCCGGCGCTCCCTTCATAGAAATGTCCCTTACTCCAACGAAACATCCTCCACTGAAAGATTCTCTCAAGTATACCCCTCCTCCAGCCCCCCCCCCACCAGAAAAAAATTCTTCCTGAAAATGTCTGTATACTTCCCAATAACCAATACAATATGTAAGCAATGGGCAAAGTTCATAACTTGCAGCCCTTCCCCTGGGAACTGTGGGGGATTAAGTCATCGTAAAAGACATATTTATTAGATTTTCGACTATTCTGAACAAAATGGCTATCTTAAAATTTTAATTGGGTGACTTTAAAAAAAAATGAGCGTGGGAGGGGGCCTAGTTGCCCTCCATTTTTTGGTCACTTAAAAAGGGCACTTTTTAGAACTTTTAATTTCCGTTTCAATGAGCCCTCCTACTATTTTCTAGGACCACTGGGTCAATACGATCACCCCTGGGAAAAAAAACAAACAAATAAACACGCATCCGTGATCTTTCTTCTAGCAAAAAATACACAATTCCACATTTTTGTAGATAGGAGCTTGAAGCATCTACAGTAGGGTTCTCTGTTACGCTGAATATGATGGTGTGAACTTCAATAAGGTTCTACAACTTTTAGGGGGTCTTTCCCCTTTTTTTCAAAAATCAGCCAAATTTTCTCAGGCGCATAACTTTTGATGGGTAAAATTAAACTTCATGAAACTTATATATTTGAAATTAGCATTAAAATATAATTCTTTTGATGTATCTATTGGTACCAAAACTGTATCTATTGGTACTAAAACGTTTTTTAGAGTTTTGGTTACCATTGGGCCGGGTCGCTCCTTACTTACAGTTCGTTACCACGAACTGTTTGACCAGAGTCATTGTCAAACTATGTAAATTTTAGTGTTTTTTCTTTTCTTTATTTTGCATGATATCATATTTCAAAATTAGTTTTATAATTTTTAGTTATTTAGCAAAAACATCATTTTTGATTGGTTTTCACAACCTGAGAAACGATGATGTCTAAGGACATATACCAATCTCCAAACTGATTTTATAAGGCTTTTGACAGGTTATGGTCTAAACGGTCCAGTAATTTTGCTGCCAAATTTCAGCTACTGAATTTTATTTACGCTGTATATTTTAGCAAATTATGCTAAAAAAAGGGTTAAAAATTTGATAGCCAAATTAGCAGCAACAATTTTGTAGCCTCATTTTTGCTTTTCAAAGTCAATTATTGTTTAGCTGTTTTAAGAATGCAACGTAACAGGGTATGGAAACAATATTTCAAGGATTTAATCCCAATTGTGTACCTTATTTTTGAGCAATGATTCCTTCCGTATCAAATAAACAAAAATCTTATCTATTAAGTTGTAAAATAATTTTAGGCTACTCTGGAAAGCTTTCCAAACCCGTGGGTTGAGAAAAAAATAGGCACATTCCTAATATAGCAAGTGTTACTTCCTTGGCTCTCCTTTTTGATGCGGAGAATTGAAGAAGATAAACAGGAAGAAGAAACCAAGCATAAAGTGTTTCATTAACAGCCTTGCCGAGGCTGAATACATTGAGCTGTTGTTATTAGAAGCCATGGTTACATCAAATAGAAAAAACAATATTACAGCTCTGTATATTCGTTTTAGAACGTAAATTTTCATTATATTCGCACATTTTTGTTTTGTGTTTTTGTGAATCAATTGAAATATTTCTCATCTTTGTAGAGAAAAATAATTCCACCTTTTGAAACCCAGTTAACTAATACTTCAGATTAACTAATACTGTGCAACCACTGTAGACAGACAAAGAAATTAATTTTCTGGGGTGAAACGTAACTCTGCTTTTGTGAAGCCTGGCTGATTCTGCTGCAAGAAATAATAAGCCAGTAAAGAGGATGATTTTTTACATTTAAAATTTCGGTTTCTCCGTGGTTACACCTCGTCAACAGGCAATGGAAAAATAGTAAAATTCTCAAATTAATGGAAATTAAACTTATTTATTTAAATCTTGAAGACAACATTTTTGGCCTTCCTTTTGGTATATCTTAGTCAGGCTTGAATAAGCCAGGCTTTCCCTTGTGACACCTCTAAATATAGCTTGTCAAGAGGGAAAAACTAACCTTTCCATTAATGTTAGCAAGCGCTCTAAGTGTTCCATTTATATGAGTGACGGTTTGTAATTCCATCTTGTCAAGAATGTTTTGGGACTGTGACACTGTCTGATGCAAAACGGCTATTTGTCTCCAAACCTATAATAATAATATCCTTTATAAAAAAAAGTTTCTTAACTAATAATAAATTCTACCATTAATCATAGGGAGCGTAATAGCGATGTCTCTGTAAAGAGGACAAGGGCACAATGTGTTATTTTTTTTACTTTTTTTCACCAAGGTACTTTATAAGGAAAGAATTGTCCTTGCACCTTAAAAAGGAATCATTCAATAGGACATCGAAGGTTCTAGTGCCATTTTGCAGCGTCAAAATTGATTGGAGGGCAACCAGTCCCCCTCCCACATGCCTTATATCTCAAAAGATATTTGATCAATATTTTGAGAGAGTCATATTGTTCAGCATAGTCAAAAGGTCCAATAGTTAAATCTCTTTTATTTAGTTGAACTAAATAAAACAATACTGTGCCAATGTGGGTTGTCAAAAGGCCTAAATCTCAGGAGTGACTTGGAACATTAAGTTGAAAACTTCTGGGCTATTAAATTTTATTTTCCAGGGAATGTTAAGGCCTGAAACTAAATTAGAATATGTTGTATTTATCCATATTTTCAAAAGGGCGTAAGTTATATTATTAAAAATTGTTGAATAATTTTATCCAGCTCAAAAATAGAAAGACAAAATCTGAATTCTTACTGGAAGAAAAAAAAAGAAAAGTTTTTCAAAAAATTCTAAAGCATATTGTGATTGCTATCTTGGAAACTAGAAGAATTACGAATTTTTTCGAATTTTCGAATTTTTTTCGCTCGTCTTTGATGAAAATTTTCGAATTTTTTTCGCTCGTCTTTGGTTTAATGTATCTGTTTACTTTTGTTTGAAAACTTTATTTTATGGCACAAGATTTTTTAAATTAATATCTGTTTGTTTTGAATTGACATAGTATTTTTCATGGTTAACAAGCCATGTCCTAACCATTAGTAAATACCAGCTGTCTTCATCACATTGAATTTTCACCACCAAACAAAGGGCTTAGTAGAGCAGAATTTACAAAATGTCAGGCCCTAAGGACCACAAATCACTGGAGTATTAAGGCATCAGATAATTTTAGAAAAATAATGGGGGAGCAGCTTGTTTTCCCAAATCGTATATGATGTAGTTCAATGCATGATACTGTAAAAACGAGTGATACACATCCAGGAGACAAATAAACAGATGAACGCATGATATGAATTAGAAGTTCAAATGTTGAAAGATGCTGGAAATTGGGCTGTTGGATGAATGTGTGAAAGTCATAGAGCCCAGGCACGTACGCAGGCATTTGTTTCGGGGGGGGGGCCCTATTTGTTTCGAGGGGGGCCAAATCCTTCAAACCCATTCTCTGTGTGAAAAATCAGAAAATTATGGGGAAATGAAAAAAATCGTGAGATTTTTTTGGGGGGGGGGCGGGCCCGGAGGCCCCCCCCCTGCGTACGTCCCTGATAGAGCCTCTGGCAAAAGCTTTAGAAATCTTCAAAGGTGAGAACGAGTGTTTCTTAGGTAGATAATTGCCTGTCTTGAAAGGACTAAAACAGAGTCTGGGAGACATAAAACGTTGCAATGCGATAAAAGATGCAAATACTCCTGTAGACGAAACTCTAGCTGGCCTCAAGAAATGTTTTCCGAGCCTTTTCTTTCTAGACTTTAATAATGATACCTTCAGAGAATATGCCATTGCCAGAGGAACTCATTTAGCTTTCAAAGCAAGATAGGAGTATGAGATTGAAAAAAGAGTGCTGGTGGAGGCAATACTGGTGGAGATGAGAATACTTGTGTTAGGTCAAGAAAGAACTGCCGACATAAACTCATACTGTCCTCTAGCTGCTGGAAGCTTACCGTAACCAAACCATGATGATCTTTTCTCGGTCATGGGGGTTGAGAGCCAGAATTTGGAACCGAACAAGTTGAGTAACACGTCTTTGGAAGCAGATTTGTAACCATCCATTGGTAGTGAACGCAAACAAATATCATCTATCCTTGAATATCGAACAGTGTTAAAGGTTCTTAGAAAGTTTGATGCATGAAAGCATAGTCTGCATCAGCTAAGAGTCTCTTCTCGGTCGGCGGTTCAATCCTTACTTGGTAAAACAACAAGGTGGAAGACTAAGGGTTCGAAAAGTTGTTTCTTTTAGTGACCAATTTGTAACCTTGTCTCCGCCTGGTGGATACCCTTCTGCTTCTAGCGTATTGTTAAGAGAACAATCTGTTTTGTTTTTTTTCATGAATAAACTCTGAAGCAATCTTACGTTTGATCCCCTACTTTTGGATTCTGTAAGTCTTGTATTTGAGTATTTGAAATACGTATTTGAGTATTTAAATACAAACTATTTTTTAGGCCAAGCATTTAAAATACGTTTTTAAATACCTTTGAGCCTGAGTATTTTCTATTTGTATTGGAGATTCTTTTTCAAAGTACTTTGAACATCAATGATCTTTGTCGACTGTTTGTTGGGTTGAAAATAAACAAACAAAAAGAAATTATCATGTTTGAATATTATTGACAATTGTATGATTACTACTGATAATAAGACACATAACTATTAATGAATATATACGAAATAAAAAATCAGATAGGCTAACGTGTATTTCTCCTGTTAAAAACTCTTCTTCGAATAAGCTCAATTTTTATCTCAAGAACGCCCTATGTTGGCTTTGCTTTCCATCTGCCTTGCTTATCATGGCTTGCTTTTGTAAAGGCCCATTCACAACAACCTTTTACTAATACAGAGATTTAACTAGCGCCAATAAGATTTTCTTAGAATTTGTTAATTGACTGAAAAACTCTGTGAAAAATTTTGTTTGACCAAAATTAGTTCAAGCTAAATCTCGGCATTAGTAATATCTTATTTTGAGCGAGATATCAGATTCTCTGTGTTACTGAGGCAGAATTTGACTCTGTGGGATTTTCTCTTCTTCTTTATACTCTCAGTGGCAAAATTTAGGAATTAATCAAATTGTTTTGACGTTTAGCATCCAGTGTAAATCTCATTATAATCAGAAAGAATTTGTTTCAAAAAGAAACATAAAACCACAACGTCTAATACCTCTCCGAAGGGTCATGAAGCCTCTAACTCAGGGAACTAAAAGATAAAAGTATAAAGATAGATATCTTATAGAAATGAAGAATACATTGCCACAGAAAATACCAAACCCAGATCTCAAAATTGAAATTTAAAAATACCTGTAAAATGACTTACTTGTACCAAAAAAACTAAGAGAAATTAGTGTCCTATATTTCTGCGTTACAACAATAATATACAACAGAATAAATGTGTATGATAATATTGTAGTAATAAAAATAATTCAAAGATTTACGCTTAAATCGGATCAAAATCATTTTTTCATTTATTTTTGACCATTCCGTACTATTTCTGTCTATCCACGAAACACATTAATGCATGGTTGCTAAGCCACCCAACTCCAAGGATAATCTCTATACGATAAACTCTATAGAGTCAAACTCTACTTATTAAGACTAACCACCGAGGAATATGACACTGACACATTAAATCAATAACAGTTGAGAATTAGCCTCTAGGCATTTCTTTTCATTTTCATTTGTTAAAAAATTATGAAATCAAAGTTACACTCTAAAGTTCTAATCATGTTGCTTGAAAATTTATTGTGGAAAAAAGACTCTAGAACTTTCTCCGTTTTAAGAACGCAAGAGGAAGATTTTTGGATTTTTTAGCGCTCTAAAGTAATTTTTTAGTGATGCCAAGAAATATTCGAGAGTTGAAATTCCCAATTAATCTAATATTACTTTAGACTGCAGTGAATTTTAAAAGATATTTGTAGCAGCAAAGATAGTGAAAATGAATTTTTCTTTGGAAAACAACTCCTTTTTTTAGAAAATTGGCATGCTGGCTGAGAAAATTTGTTAAGAACCTTAACTTTGGAAAAAAATCTCTTGATTGACGTCAAATTCATGAGCAAATTTCAAGCGAGTAATAACATCATTCCATCTCCGCTCCCCCAGGACTAATCGTATCATTTTTAGTATCATTGGCATACGCAACACTACAAAAGTAAGATAGCTAAATGTAAAATACCATGTGTAAAGAGTCTATCAAACAGTTCGTGGTAACGAACTGTAAGTAAGGAGCGACCCGGATCAATAGTAACCACAATTCTAAAAACAGAATTTTGAAACCAATAGATACATCAAAAGAATCATATTTTTTGCTGATTTCAAATACATATGTTTCATCAAGCTCAATTTTACCCATCAAAAGTTAGGTGCCTGAAAAAACTTGCCTTATTTTCCAAAAAAGAGGAGAACACCCCCTAAAAGTCAACTTTAATGAAAATCACACCATCTGACTCAGCGTATTAGAAAACCCTACTATAGAGATTTTAAGATCCTATCAGCAAAAATAAGGAATTTTGTGTTTTTTGCCAAACGAAAGATCACAGATGTGTGTTTATTGTTGTTGGTTTTTGTTTTTCAAGGTTGATCGTATCGAACCATTGGTCCTAGAATATTGCAGTAGGACTTATTCGAAAAAAAATTAAAAGTTCTAGTGCCCTATTTAAGTGACCAAAAAACTGGAGGGCAACTAGGCTCCCTCCAACGCTTATTTTTTTTCCCAAGGTCAACTGATCAAAATTTTGAGATTTTGTTCAGCCATTTTGTTCAGCCTGATCGAAAAATACAATAAATAAGTCTTTATGGATAAAATAATCCTCCAAAGTCCCCGGGGAAGGCCCAGGGGAATGTTTACATATAGTATTGGCTATTGGAAAGCATACAGAAGTTTCCAGGGGGAGTTTTTCTGGTAGTTGAGGGGATGGGGTGGGGTGGGTCAAGGTTATGTGAGAGAATCTTTCCATGGAGGAAGTTCTTATGGGCGAAGGGATATTGCTATGAAAGGGTGCCGGATTTCCCACCATTATTTTAAAAAATGATCAGAAATTAAAATAACAAAAAAAACGATTTTGTCAAATTAAAAATGAAAGTGAATAAAGAAATATGAGGTTAAATGATATGCCACAGCAAGAACACAGAGATATACAGTTAGAAGATAAGCGGCAGCGAGAAAACAACGGACAGCAAGAGTCAGAACGTGTCAAAATATTTTGGAAACTTGGCATCCTAGGTTCTCTCGGCCTGCAAAACCGATCTACATAGATCACGCGTTTGAGAAAATTTCTTTTGAGATAAAATTTTGGAAAAAAATTCATATGGGCGACGTAATTTACATGAGCACATACAATGAGAATAAATTAAATCATTTCCCACCCTGCAGGAGTGAGTGTATCGTTTTTATATCTGTGAAGTAAACAACATTACAAAAGGAACAAAGTTAAGCGTAAAATACCAAGTATAATGAATCTATTTAAAAATGGCGTTTTATTCAGTTTTATAATGCCTAGAGGACACACGAACAACCTAGACCATCACGTGTGACAAGAATAATCCGAGCAGCTAAGGTAAAGGATAATGAAAAAATTCTGAAGTAATGATAAAAAAATGAAGAACAAGAGTGCCTTTAGGCTTAAATCAGAATGTAACTGTACAGTTTTTTCAAGCATTGGTGATATAGAAATTTCTCATAAGGATTTTGAATTTGATACAGAAAAAATTAAGACATTTACATTATTGTAGTTACAAGGAAACAATGTTTGACCCCAAGGAATCTTATACCAGCTTGTTAGCACGCCCTTTAGTGGTTCCAAGATCATAGCTTAGTTGAATGTGTCAAATAGCTTATTTTCCAAATAGTATGATAGGCAGCGCAATAGCGCTGCCTAAGTACAGAACGGTGTTGGCACATGTATTATTTTTTTTTCCTTCCATAACAGGGAACTTCGTAACGAAGGATTTGTCGTAGAAACGTGGAAAAGGGCTCATTCGATTTGAAATTGGAACGGCTAGTGCCCTTTTAATAGTCAAAAGTAGTTGGAAGGCAACTAACACCCCTTCCACGCCCACCATTACCCCAAACACATCCAATCAAAATTTTGAGATTACCATTTTGTTCAGTGTAGTCGATTTCCAGATAGAAATTATGTTTTTGAGGAGAAAACTCCCCCACAGCCCTCACGGCAATTGTTTTAAGCAATGCCCAGGGGGCATATAAGAATGATGTTGGCACAATGTATTATTTATTATTTTTTTCCTTTAGACCAGGGCACTTTGTATCAAAGAAGCTTTCGTAGAAACTTCGAAGAGGGCTCATTCAATTGGAAATTAAAGGGCTTGTGCCCTTTTTAACAGTCAAAAGTGATCGGAAGGCAACTAACACCCCTTCCACGCCCAACATTTCCCGAAACACATCCAATCCAAATTTCGAGATAGCCTTTTTGTTCAGAGTAGTTGATTTCCAGGTAGAAATTATGTTTTTGAGGAGGACAGTCCCCTACAGCCCTCAGGGCAAGGGTTGTAAATTATGCCCTGGGGGCACATAAGGTTTTTTGTACAAAGTGTTGTCATAGAAACTTCAAAAAAGACTCATTCGATTGGAAATTAAAAGGACTAGTGCCATTTTTAATATTCGAAAGTGATTGGAGGGCAACTACCCCCCCCCCCTGACGCCCACTTTTTCCCTAAACACATCCAATCAAAATTTGAGACAGCCATTTTGTTCAACGTAGTTGAGAGTTCTTGAAATCAGATCTTTGAGGACAACAACACCCTCCCCCCACATTGCTCAGGACAAGGGTTGTCAGTTATGCCATGGGGTATATAAGGTTTTTATAGAAAGCTTTGTCGTAGAAACTTCAAAAAGGCCTCATTCAATTGGAAATTGAAATGGCTAGTGCCTTCTTTAATGTTCAAAAGTGAATGGAAGGCAACTATCACCCCTTCCACGCCCACCATTACCCCAAACACATCCAATCAAAATTTTGAGATAACCATTTTGTGCAACGTAGCTGGGAGTTCTGAAAATTATACCTTTAAGTAAGACATTCCCCCCTATAGTTTTCAGAACAAGGGTTATAAGTAACGATCTGGGGGCATATATGGTTTTCATTGAAAGCTTTGTTGTAGAAACTTGAAAAGAGCTCTTTCGATTGGAAATTGAAAGGGATAGTGCCATTTTTAACAGTCGAAAGTGATTGGAGGGCAACTAACACCTCAGTCATACCCAGAATTTATCTAAAGACATCCATTCAAAATTTGAAAATAGCCATTTTTTTCAACGTAGTTTTAAGTTTTGGAAATTAGGTCTTCGAAAATGGCAACCCCTCCCCCTCAGAGCCTCCACGGTACGGGATACAAGTTATACCCTGGGGCATATAAGGTTTTTATTGAAAGTTTTGTCGTAGAAACTTAAAATAGGGTGTATTTGACTGGAAATTCAAAGTGATAGCCCCTTTTTCATAGTCAAAAGTGATTTTAGGGTAACTAACCCCCCTCCCCCCCTCTCACGCCCACCTTTTCCTAAAACACATCCAATCAAAATTTTTAATAGCCATTTTGTTTAACGTAGTTGAAAGTTTTGCAAATCAGGTCTCTAAGGATGTCACCCCCCCCCCCACCAGCCCTCAAGGCAAGGATTGTAAGCTATGCCCTGGGGGCATATAAGGTTCTTATAGAAAGCGTTGACATAGAAACTTCAAAAAGGGCTTATTCGACTGGAAATTGAAACGGCTAGTGCCCTTTTAATAGTTGAAAATAATTGGAGGGTAACTAACCCCCCTCTCACGCCCACCATTTCCACAAACACATAAAATCAAAATTTTTAGATAGCCATTTTTTCAACGTCGTTGAAAGTTCTGGAAATTATGTCTTTGAGTATGAAACCCCCCCCCCCAGAGCCCTCAGGGCAAGGGTGGTAAGTTATGCCCTTAGGGCATTTGAGGTTCTTATAGATAGAGTTGTCGTACAAACTTCAAAAAGGGCTAAAATTAGAAAATCAAAGGGCTAGTAAACTTTTTAATAGTTGAAAGTGATTGAAGGGTGACTAACCCCCCTCTCACACCCGCCATTTCACCAAACACATCCAATCAAAATTTTGAGACAGAAATTTAGTTCAACGTAGTTGAAAGTTCTGGAAATTAGGTCTTTGAGGATGACAACCCTCCCCCCTTCCACATTCCTCAGGGCACGGGTTGTAAGTTATGCACTGGGGACATATAAGGTTTTTATAGGATGCTATGTCGTAGAGACTTCAAAAAGGGCTCATTCGATTGAAAATTGAAATGACTAGTGCCCTTTTTAATAGTCGAAAGTCATTGGAAGGTAACTAACATCCATTCCACGCCCACCATTACCCCAAACACATCCAATCAATACTTTGTGATAGCCATTTTGTTCAACGTTGTTGACAATTCCGGAAATTATACTTTTGAGCCGGACAATCCCCCCACAGTCTTCAGGACAAGGGTTATAAATTATGACCTGGGGGTATATAAGGTTTTCATTGAAAGCTTTGTCGTAAAAACTTGAAAAATGGCTGATTCGATTGAAAATTAAAGGGTTAGTTTCATTTTTAATAGTCAAAAGTGATTGAAGAGCAACTAACCCCTCTCTCACATCCACAATTTATCCAAACACATCCAATCAACATTTTGAGATAGCCATTTTGTTCTACGTACTTGAAAAATTTGGAAATTAGGTCTTTGAGGATGACAACCCCTCCCCCTCAGAGCCCTCAGGGAAAGAGTTGTAAGTTATATCAAAATTTTAGATAACCATTTTGTTCAACGTAGTTGAATGTTTTGGAAATTAGGTATTTAAGGATGTGAACCCCCCCCCCCCACAGCCCTCAGGGAAAGGATTTTAAGTTATGTCCTGGAGCATATTAGGTTTTTATAGAAAGTTTTGTTGTAGAAACTTCAAAAAGAGCTAATTCGGTTGGAAGTTGAAATTGCTAGGGCTCATTTTGATAGTCGAAAGTAATTGGAGGGCAAATAACCCCCTTCTCACGCCCACCATTTCTCCAAACACATACAATCGAAATCTTGAGATAGCCATTTTTTCAACGTCGTTGAAAGTTCAGGAAATTATGTCTTTGTGGATGACTTCCCCACCCCCAAACGGCCCTCAGGGCAAGGGTTGTAAGTTATACCCTGTGGGCATATGAGGTTCCTATAGAAAGAGTTAGAAACTTCAGCTTAGAAAATTCAAAAAGGGCTAATTCGATTGGAAGTTGAAATTGCTAGGGCTCATTTTGATAGTCGAAAGTAATTGGAGGGCAAATAGCCCCCTTCTCACACCCACCATTTCTCCAAACACATACAATCGAAATCTTGAGATAGCCATGTTTTCAACGTCGTTGAAAGTTCAGGAAATTATGTCTTTGTGGATGACTTCCCCACCCCCAAACGGCCCTCAGGGCCAGGGTTGTAAGTTATACCCTGTGGGCATATGAGGTTCCTATAGAAAGAGTTAGAAACTTCATCTTAGAAACTTCAAAAAGGGCCTATTCGATTTGAAGTTTAAAGGGGTAAAGCCTTGTTTAATAGGCGAAAGTAATTGAAGAGCAACTAGCCCCCCTCTCACGCCCACCATTTTCCCAAACACATCCAATAAAAATTTTGAGATATTCATTTTTTTTAACGTAGTTGAAAGTTCTAGAAATTAGGTCTTTGAGGATGAAAACCGTACCCCCCCCCCCACAACCCTCAGGACAAAGGCTGTAAGTTATGCCCTTGGAGCTTATAAGGCTTTTATAGAAAGATTTGTCGTAAAAGCTTTAAAAGGGTTCATTTTATTGGAAAATGAAAGGGCTAGTGCCCTTTTTAATAGTTGAAACTGATTGAAGGGGACTGACCCTCCTCTCCCACCCACCATTTTCAAAACCACATCCAATCAAAATTTTGAGATAACCATTTGTTTGAAGTAGTTGAAAGTTCTGGAAATTAGGTCTTTGAGGATGACAACCCCCCCCCCCCCCACACACACCCCTCAGGGGAAAGGTTGTAAGTTATGCCCTGTTGGCATATAAGGTTTTTATAGAAAGTGTTGTCGTAGAAACTCAAAAAGGGCTCATTCGATTGGAAATTGAAAGGCCTACTACCCTTTTTAATTGTCAAAAGTGATTGAAAGGCTTGACATTTTTATAGTAAAGATCGATGTGGGTACAGTGTGTAATTATTTATTTGTTGTTTAGACCAGGGCAATTCGTATTGAAGGAGTTGTAAGAACTTCAAAAAGGACTCATTCGATTGAAAATAGAAAGGACTAATGCCCTTTTTAATAGTCAAAAGTGATTGGAGAGCAACCATCCCCCCTCCCCGGCCAATCCGCCTATTTGCCCATTATATTTAAAAAATAAATGTTGCCTTAAGATTAAATCTAAATGCACAGTGTTAATGTTAATTCCCAATAAGGCATTTCAGCAGTATCCCAAGAACAACTGAGGGTATTATGTTCAAACTTTCCGGGCTACTTCTGCTCTTAAAATTTAATCAAATCAGAATACCGTAAGTGTATGCAAGCTATCAAACAAAGTAAACAGATTTTTTTCCGAATGGTATCAAGTTTTCTAGTTCAGGTCAACTAGAGGAGGTATGAAACTAAATTAAACACTACTATTTGTGTCCAGATCTTTAAAAGGGTGTTTTTTGTTAAAAATTTCTGAAAATTTTTCTCCACCATAAAAATAGCAGGCCAAACTATAAAGTCTTAAAAAAAGAAATGATTTAACGTATTATTTTCTTTTTCCCTGGAAAGACTATGTCAATATAAAGCGAACAGAAATTAGTTAAAAAAAACTTTTTCCACAAAATAAGTTTTTCAAACTAAAAGTAAAGAACCATTAAACCAAAAATGAGCAAAAATAAGATAAAATAATCTACCAAGCGTGAAACTACCACAAATCAGCATCGATAAATAAAGGAAACCCAAAACGAACAGAAATTACAATAAATAACCGAGTCGAACTCAAAACGAGGAGAAGTTAACATGAGTAGGGCTCAAAACCCTATGGCTTCCCAAGGCCAGAACATAATTTGCACTTCACTGAAAAAAATACGAATGAAAGTGAATTGTCAATTTAATATAACCTACATATACTGACATTTAGTAATCAGAATGTTAATATTATTTGATTTATTAAAGTTATGAAAGTAAAAACATTTATATTTTTTCAGTAAAGTGCAAATTATGTTCTGGCTTTGAGAAGGTATAAGAGTTTTGAGCCCTACTCATGTTAATTTCTGCTCCTTTTGAGTTTGACTTGGTTATTTATTGTAATTTCTGTTTGTTCTGGGTTTCATTTATTTATCCATGCTGATTTGTGGTAGTTTCACGCTTGGTAGATTATTTAATTTCTGCTCATTTTTGGTTGAATGGAGTTCTTTACTTTTCTATGAAAAACTTATTTTGTGGAAAAAGTTTTTTTCATTAATTTGAATAAAGAGAGTATGCAATTCTAATTATTTTAGCCTTGAATATAGTTCCCCGATGTGTTGACAAAAGATGTTTTAAATGTATATTATTGCATTAAAATTTATTATGACTGAAATGTACTAAACTTAGTAAAATGATTATTTTTACGATTTTAGATTATAAAATGAAACTTAGTTGATTTTAAACTTAACTTTAGTAATATAACTAGTTTTTAAAAAAATATCATTTAAATTTGCACTGATAAAAATAATTATGGTCAATGAAAATTGACGAAATTAATTTTAACAAACATATTTTTAATTTTTAATTAAACGGTTATATTATGTAATATTTAATAATTGCGATGTATATAAAATAATTTTATTGCCTATCAGATTTAAAAAAATGATGGCTGCTTTTATGAATCCCTGAAACATTTCTGATACACAGCGTATCGTTTTACAGTCAGGATAGAAGTAAGTGAATAGAGTAGGGTTGTGCTTTATCCTTTTTATGATTCATCTTGAGGAGGATTTAATTTT
Organism: Artemia sp. Qi Xiang Cuo; assembly: GCF_049724085.1. Classification (NCBI taxonomy): domain Eukaryota; kingdom Metazoa; phylum Arthropoda; class Branchiopoda; order Anostraca; family Artemiidae; genus Artemia; species Artemia sp. Qi Xiang Cuo. The sequence continues at coordinate 60,640 of NW_028300404.1, read as the reverse complement.
CCATGTATTATTATGGTTGATCTGAGAGGCAACACTTTAGCTTTTGTGCTTTAGAGGAAAGGCTTCAATGTTTAATTTTTTTCACGAGAGGCACTTTATATGGAACAGATGGTCATATAAACTTTGGAGGGGGGGATCATTCGATTCAAAATCGGAAGTACTAGTGCAATTTTTAAGAGACAAAATGAATCAGAGGGTAACTAGCCCTCATCCATTTTTCCCCAAATTACTTTAGACCTTAATTCCTCCAGAGCCAGGTGTGGCATATAGGAAATCAACAAAGCCTCGCCAGATGTCTTGGAGCTTTGACGTCCTCCCACTGCGGTTGTAATTACAGCTTAGTACTCTAAAGGTCTTGATTTTACTGTCATTGGAGAGTGTGTTTCGGTCACCCTCTTTATCAGGCCGACCTCGGGTTGTCAGTCGTAGAGAGCATTCGGAAAACGGTCTCCTGGCATTTGAAGGACATGATCAAGATAGGTCCATCTTCTCTGCTTTGGGAGACCAGTCACTGGCAGTTGACCTGTTTGTCTGCTGACCATTACGTCCGTGACACTGTCCTTCAACCAAATATTAAGAATTCTTCTGAGATATATATTCTCAAATCCAAGGATGCGTTTTTACAGCAAGTCATTCAGCCTGACAGCATTCAATTACATATAAGAGAATGGATATGACGTTGCTATTCAATAAACGGAGCTTTAGCCACAAACACTATTTCTTGCTTTGCCATACTGGTTTCAGTTTCTTGAATGCCGATGTTGCTTGTCCAATTCTTCTTTTTATCTCGTTGAAAATGCCGCCATCATATTCGATCCAACTTCCAAGATATTTGAGCTCCTCGACTTGTTCGATTGTTTTCCGTTGTATTTAATGGTCAAAAATGAGTTGGATGTGGCCATGCTCTTCAGTTTACCAACGTTGACAAGTAGTTCCATTTTATCAGCCGTGTCCGATATGGTGTCAAGTAGTACCTACAAACGTTGCTTTGCCTCTTATAGAAGTACTATGTCGTCTCCTAAGTCTAAGTCTGTGGGCTGCTGGACACTGACTTTTACACTAAAGCCTGATGCTTGCCGTAGGACATAGTTCATTACTAGGACGAATAGGAACGGGGTTAACTCACATCCTTGTTTCACCCGAGAGAGAATCTTGATAAATCGTGTCTCCCTATTTTACGTTCGGACACATTATTCGCTCTCTTTGTAGAGGGTCATTATTATTAGGGATAGTTTATTAGGTACTCCGTAAAATTTCAAAATCTTTCATAAAACATCTTGACCGATTGATTTAGAATGTTTTTTGAAAATCAATAAAGATTAGATACAGCTTTTATTCCATTTTCTTGACTCTTCCATCAAGGTCAAGGTCAGAACATGATCTACCAGGCCTGAACCTATGTTGTTCTTCCCTTTGACGTGAGTTAAGAGCTGCTCTAAAATTCTGCAATATAATCATGGCCAAGAATTTACTTGGCACTGAGGTTAGTTTGATCAAGCTAAGAGCACTCTCCTTTCTTAAACAGTTTTACTATAATACCCCTAGTCCAATCCAGTGAGACCATACCCATTATCCAAAATGCTACTAGAAGAGTTGTCCATACATTTAAGAAGGCTCCAAGGAATGTCTTTCAAATCACTGCCTTATCCCATCGACTCTCGATGCACGGCTATTTTTAAGCTATTGACAGCTTTTTCTACCTCTACTGTTCTAGGAGGATCAGCACTCATGTTAATTCGTAAAAACGGGATATTAGGCAGTGCTTCTTGGTCATAGAGTGGGGGAAGACTAAGTATATTTTCAAAACGGGATGCCCGTTTTGTGTTTACTTTCTTGGGATCTGAAATTACGTTCCCGTTTTCATCTTTGAAAAGTGACGAGCGGTTCACTTTTTTTTTACTATTTTTACTATTTTTTTACTATTTAACTATTTTATTGGTTAGTTGGTAGACCATCCAGAAGTCACCTTTCTTCGTAGCCTCTTCGGGAAGCAACGGTACTCTTCTTTCTGATTCCGCTAATCTCCTCTTGTACTTTTTTTGACAGCTTTATCCTCTTCTTTAAAGTTAAGGTACAGGCGGTCTTTATCTTCAGGCCTTGACGCATTCAAGATACCTCTCTTCGTTTTCTTGTGCCGTTCAATGAATTTCCAGTTTTATCTGATATCCATTCCTCCTTCTTTCTTTTCTTATGTCCAAGACTTGCCTTAAAGTCATCATGGCAGTTATTCTTGATTATTAGCTAGATACATTATACACCATGATCATCAGTTCTATCTGTTAGATTAAAGGCCTCAAATCTGTTTTTCAGATAAATGCTGAAATCCTTGCGTAAGTTTCGGTCTTTTAGTTTGTTGGTGTCAAACTGCCTATGGGTACTGGTCACTTTCTTATTTTGAGCTTTCAAATTAATTGGTATCTCCGCCATCATCAATATATGGTCTAACATCAGCTCCCCGAAAACTACGTACGTTAAATAAGCTGCGTCTCCAAAAGAAGTTGTGATTTGGTTTTTTATCTGACGATCTGGGGACACCCAGGAGTATCTGTGGATTGACTTATGTTCAAACAATTTGCCACCTATGATCAAGTCAATGCTGAGACCGTAGTCTACAAGAAGCAATCCGTTCTTGTTGATAACTCCTCTACAACGATGACTGAAGACTATCCAAATGATTTTTAAGTAAATTTTTTTCTTGAGAAAAACAAATAAATCGATAATTTTAGAAAATCCTGTCCAAACAGGTTTAATTGATTTGTAGCGTGATGTCATTCGATTACTCCTCCTCCTGTATTTTTATCTATAACTAGAAAAGAACATTCCTTTTATTGATCACAGGTCAGTTTCCTTTTGGCAGTAAAAGAGTCAACAGTGAAAAATAAATGTTATATACATATCAGCTATGTATGTTTATATTGGGCAGCTGGTCATTCTGTGAGAATTGTATAATAGTTGACAAGTATGGTGAAAATTGTAGAGTATGCAATCCATGTAAATTGCATAGAGGTTATGCAGTACAAATTAAAGATTGTAATTCCTGTATTGAAGAAGTTTGTGACTCACGCTGGACAATTCTAATACTCAAATTGTCACTATGATAAATGTGATCAGTGGGAGAATACCTCTCCTGGTATGATTGGAAAGAACCCCAAACAAGACTTTAGTTTATTTCTAAGAGACTGGTATCGTCGTGGTTTTAAATATTTTTCGGAGGAAGAATCAGGTCTAGGCTTCAAATGCTGGAATAACAAGAGAATTTGGTATCTAGGTCTTCGCTGTGAAGGCAATAACTGCTATGATTATAACCCTACTCATTTTTATTTGAATGTTACAAAAAATTATTCTCAATTTAAAAACACTGTATGTGATATTGCTTCAAATGAACAAATTGAAACACTTGAATTTTACAGAATGATTGAAAAAAGAAATATTGCCTTCACAAAGAAATACAATAAGATTGAAGTTACATTGTACTGTAGAAAGGTGACCCTGACTTTGTACATCAAGATCAATACACAGTGAATTCATATGATATGCTGCCACTAGTTGTTCTCGATAGCTAGGTCCTTATGCCATTAGGCGTTCACATAGAAGAAGAAGAAATCTATAAAAAAGATAATTTATGTATATACATTTTTATTCATTAACAAATATACAAATATTTTTAGAACATTTTATTCGTAGGGCAATGAAATCATTGCTATACAGATATGAAGGTGTATTCTTTACTAGTAAGTCATTCAGGCGAAGGGTGTCTACGTAAATGCTGAGAAATCCATCTTAAGTTTATTCCAAGAATAGATGATGAAATATAATAGTGCATGAGAACTTCATTGTAGGTATAGCCACAACATCAGAAAAGGAAATATAACAGTGCATGAAAACCACAGCTTTTAGTCGTTAAATCTTGCCCTTTTTTCTGGTTTTGAATGATAGTTTTCCAATTGATTTCAATAAACTTCTTGATGTACGGAGTTTAGAATGCGTATGGTAGGCCAAGATGATAAAAAAATTTCTTTATTCTTCGCTGATTGAAAGATGCAATGTTAATGACCCGTCTTTATATTCGATAGACTGCTATAAACAATGATAAGGGTACTTTTGACACTTTGAATTTTTCAAGGATATTCGATGGTATTCAATAGAATTTGTATTTGGAAATGTACGGATCCATAAAAAATACGCTGATTATTTGATTTGTGTTCATGGTATGAGGTCTAGTAGAACACTGCCTTTGGGAGTGATTTCCCAGTGCGTTTCAAATTGATTTAATGAGATTAATGAAATACTCTAAGCTAATGGCTCGTCAAAGGTGCGCTCTAAACTTACACTCCCCCTTCGTTTAATACTCATATCTTGATTGCCATAAAAGTCCAATACAATGATACCATTACTTTTTGCAAACTTTATATCAGTTTCACCATTTTCCAATAGTTGTGAATCTTGATCTAGGGGCTGCATTGTCAACTCATACAGTGTTCTATAAGATTTATCAAAGGATAAATTGTAGAGAGGGATTCCATTTACTTTACACACAAGAGAAGAAAGTCCAAACATTTCAAATTCGTGTGGAGAACTCGACCACAATCCTATAGCACTAGCACTTTTTGCAAATGCCAATACCAGTTCTGAAGGAATTTTACCATCGATAAATCAAGACTCGGTGAAGGTGAGTGAACCAGTGGAAATTGTCACTGATTGGTTATTGTATGAGGTACAAGTAGTTTGATATTATTTCCACTAACTCTCAGTTTTTCCACTGCCAAAGCAACAGAACTCATAACCTGTCGCTTTCATACATGAAGCATTACCGAGGTGAGAGAGACTGTTATATTGGGTGCTATAGCAAGTACCTTTCGCAAAATGGAATTGGATTTGGCAAGCGATAATTTTATGTCCACCTTAATATTCTGTGGAAGCCATTGGGGTATGTTAAATATCTTATGATTTATTTTCCCAACTAAATTTAATTCAGTAGTTGTCGCCTCTCTAAGCTAATTTGAGAGTCAGTGTCTGTTTTATATCCGTATTCATTGTCTGAACCCCTTAATTTCTTATATGACTTTGGTGTCATCACCAAGAACTGTACGTAGCTCGTATAATTTGAGAAATTGTTGCTACTGTTTACCAGTGTTCCGTTTGTGTAGACACTTATTTGTCCAAAGAATATGCAATATACTATTTTCATAGGGTACTCCAACAGTAAGACTTGGGATTTCATTGTCAGATTCCTTGACAGACACATGCGAATCTATAAATGTGGAACACAAATCTACGAAATAATTCTCATTGGAATAAATTTGAAAATGAAGGTTTTCAGGGAGCGGTTGTTGTGGGTATAATTTGAAAAAGACTTCAATTTTAATCGGTTTCTTGATCACTCTGGAAATATCCCCTTGCGTAGCAATTTTTTCCTGGAAATTAAACACGTAGAAAATAGCGCCAGGATAATTCCCCCAAAACATCTCCACACGCAAAATTGAGTTAGTAAAGAGAATGTAAGACAATTAAAAATAATTTCATATAGGAATTCTGTCAAATCCCCCCGGATTATAAATTCCCCCTGGAAAATTTACCCCTCGGAAATTTCCCTTCCCAAAGAAGATTCTCCCTGTGGAATCCACCCCAAGAACAAAATCTCCCCTGGAAGATGTTTTTCACTTCCCAATTACGAATACTACACATAAACAATGGGCAAATTTCATAACTTAGAAGCCTCTTCCCATGGATATCGGTCAGTTATTTTACTTCTAAAGATATAATTATTTGAACATTCAACTAAACTGAAAAAAATGGCTATATACAAATTTTGATCAGATAATGTTGTGTAAAAAGGGCATAGGAGGTGGGCCAGTTGCCCTCCATTAATTTTGGTCACTTAAAAAGGGCACCAGAACTTTTAATTTCCATTCGAATACATCTTCTCCCGAACTTCAAGAACCATAATTTCGATACACTCACCCCTGGAACAAAACACAAGAAAAAAATAAAAAAATCACACATCTGTGATCTTTCTTCTTGCAAAAAAAATCAAAATTCAACATTTTTGTATATAGGAGCTTGAAACTTCTACAGTAACGTTCCCTGATACTCTAAATCTGGTGGTTGGAATTTAATTAATATTCCTTTAATTTGAGGAGGCGTTTAATCCCTATTTCAGAAATCAATCAAATTTTCCTAGGCTCGTAACATTTGATGGGTAAGATTAAACTTGATGAATTTTATATATTTGAAATCATTATAACAAGCTGATTTTTTTTATGTATTTACTGATATTAAATTCTATTCTTTGAATTTTCGGTTACTATTGAACCTAGTCGCTCCTTACTTTATAGCCTGAAACACCGAACTGTTTAGACAAAATCGGGGTCTTTCATCCAATACCTTTAAAGTGTCAAAAACTCCTAAACTATTCATAGCATCCTTTTTAGTTGACAAATTTAGATGTACAAATCGTGGCCAGAGAGCAAAATTGTATTACTGCTCGAAAATTCAAGCTGAGAAAAATGCGATTATACATTTTGAAAATATATATTTTTGATATTTTAAAAATCTTGAAAAGTTAGAAATTTGAATCTAGATTTGTACATGACAAGTTAATATGGAACATATTAGATATTTTTTTCACTTGAAGAACACGAGAAAAATTTAGCAAAGAAGTCGTAGGTAAATTTTGCTCTCGAACTCATTTAACATAAATGACGAAATAGGATATATTTGCAGAAAGAAAAGCTTGTTTGTGGCTTTTTAACTTGATTAGAGGGTTATCAGTCATCTTAAGAAGCATTAAGAAAACTAAATTGTGAAAATACAGATGATGGTTACCAAAATCCCAAATCCCAAAGTACCTGATGGTTACCAAAATCAACAGTCCCCAACCCAAAACGTTTGGGCTTGTGACGCCTTGCATATATCTCACCAACAGAGTGCCTACTGCAGTATTGTTGACCTTCCTTTGAACCCCAGCTGGATGACATAACTATTTTCCCATTACGGCATCATCCACAAGCAAGTATTCTTATGGTCTCTGTATAGAATTAAATTAAAAAAAACAAGTTTTTTAAACTGAAAGTAAGGAGCGATATTAAAACTTAAAACGAACAGAAATTATTCCGTATATGGAAGGGGCTGTCCCCTCCTCAACGCATTGCTCTTTACGCTAAAATTTTTTATTGTTTTAAAAAATAAAGTCGTGAGACAAACTTCTATAACTTCTATATTCGTATATTTTTCTTCTGGCAAAAAATACGTTGCAGATATAGTTGCAGATTTTTGCAGATATGAGCTTGAAACCTATGTAATAGGGTTTTCTGATACGCTGAATCTGACGGTGTGATTTTCATCAAAATTCTTTCACTTGTAGGGGATGTTTCCTCCCTCTTTAAAAAATCAGGTAAATTTTCTCAGGCTTGTAGCCTTTGATGAGTAATACTACACTTAATAAAATTTATATATATAGAATAAGTATTATAAACCCAGTCTTTTGATAAATTTATTGACATCAAAATTCTGTTTTTAAAACTTTTGATTACTATTGATACGTATCGCTTGTTTTTTTATTGTTTTTTTATTACATATATGCTATTACGTATACGAAGGGACTCTTCCTTTATTAAATAACACGTTGAATAAGTTAAAAGTAAAAAAAAAATAATTATTAAAAAGAAACATAAAAAAAAAGGCCGTTTCTTTAGAAAATACATAAATTTTTTAAGCTAAAAAAAAAACTTTAGCATGGAGAGTGAGGTATTGACTTGGGGGAGAACCCCCTCATATACATAATAATTCCTGTTCGTTTTAAGTTCTAATATTGCTTCTTACTTTCATTGCTTCTTGAGATAGCTCTTTTGAAAGCACTAAAAAAAACTTTACCGTAGAGAGCGAGGTATTGACTGGGGGGGAGAACCCCCTCATATACGTAATAATTACTGTTTTTTAGTTTTAATAATGCTCCTTACTTTCAGTTCAAATTTTTTTTTATTTAATTTCTGATCGTTTTTTTAAATAATGCTTGGAAATCCGGCGCCCCCTTCATAGAAATGGCCCTTACCCCTAAGAAATATCCTCCACGGAAAGATTCTCCCGAGTAACCCCCTCCTCCATCCCTCCTCCACCAGAAAAAAATCCTTCCTGTAAATGTCTGTATACTTCCCAATAACCAATACAATATGTAAGCAATGGGCAAAGTTCATATCTTGCAGCCCTTCCCCTGGGAACTGTGGGGGATTAAGTCATCCTAAAAGTCATATTTATTAGATTTTCGACTATGCTGAACAAAATGGTTATCTCAAAATTTTGATCGGGAGACTTTGAGAAAAAAATGAGCGTGGGAGGGGGCCTAGTTGTCCTCCATTTGTTTTGGTCACTTAAAAAGGGCACTAGAACTTTTAATTTCCATTTCAATGAGCCCTCCCACGATATTCTAGGACCACTGGGTCGATATGATCACCCCTGAGGAAAAAAAAACAAGCAAAAAAACAAACAAATAAACACGCAGCCGTGATCTTTCTTCCGGCAAAAAATGCAAAATTCCACATTTTTGTAGGTAGGAGCTTGAAACCTCTGCAGTAGGGATCTCTGATACGCTGAATATGATGGTGTGATTTTCATTAAGGTTCCATAACTTTTAGGGGGTCTTTCCCCCTTTTTTCTAAAATCAGCCAAATTTTCTCAGGCTTGTAACTTTTGATAGGTAAGACTAAACTTGATGAAACTTATATAATCTAAGCATTACTCGCTTTAAGATCTATTTATTCATTTATATTACTATTTGTTGTATGTTTTTGCTATGATTGCTTATTTAATTTCTGTTTGGTTTGGGTTTCATTTATTCTTTAATAGTAATTTCTGGTCGTTTTTACTTTTAAATTTAAAATGTATTTGTATCTTCTGAGCTTAAGTTTAAAATTGCCTTTACTTTTCTTTTAAAAAATTATTTTTCAGAAAGTTGTTTTTAATCAATTTTTGTTCGTTTTTGATGGCAAAAAATTTAAAGTTCTTAAAAATTCCTTATTTCAAAATCAAACTTAAAAAAAATAAATCAAATATTCATCAAAGTAACGAAACTGATATCAAAGTAACAATATCAAAGTGAAAAAATGGGTTTGTGTCAACCTCGGAGTTTTTATTATCTGATGTTTGAACTATTTTTAACAAAAATGCTATTTCAAAATTTTTATCGGATGGGTTTGGGGAAAAACGGCGTGGGAGGACTAGATTAAGCTTCGGTCTCTTTTGACTCTTTAAAAGTGAACTAGAGCTTTCTATTTTCAATCAAGTGAAACCTCTCTAAAGTTTATACGAGTATCAATTCTATAAGAACCATATATATCCCTAAAGTATAGCTTAAAACGCCTATCCTGGTTCCTGGGGGGTTGTGTCGACCCTGGAGTTTTAATATCTGATGGTTTCAATATTTTTAACAAAATGGTCACCTGAACTTTTTATCGGATGGGTTTATCCATCCGATACACCCAAAGGCGTGGAGGGCGGACGGGGCTAGTTGCCCTCTGATCTTTTTTCACTCTTAGAAAATGTACTACAATTTTTAATTTCCATTCAATAGAACCCTCTATGAAGTTTATACGAGCATGCCTTCCATAAGAACCATATATGCCCCCAGAGCAATACTTACAACGCCCTCCCCGGACCTGAGGGGGGGGGGTGTCGACACAGGAGGTTTTCTTATCTTATCTTTGAACTATTTTTAACGAAATGACCACACGCAAAGAAGTTTTTGTTATATGATCTTTGAACTATTTTTAACAAAATGGCTACCTCAGATTTTTTGTCAGATGTATTTGGGGAAAAAGGGCTTGGGTGGGGGGGGGCAGTTGCCCTCTGATTACTTTTGACTCTTAAAAAAGGGCACTAGAACTCTCGATTTCCAATCGAATGAGCCCCCTATGAAGTTTGTACGACGATCCCTTCTATATGAAGTGCCTCTGGGAAAAAAATGAATGGAGTGTGGGGGGGGGGAGGCTAGCTGCACTCCACTCACTTTTGACTCTTAAAAAGTGAATTACAACTATCAATTTCCAATCAAATGAGCCCTCTAGGAATTTTATACGAGCATCCCTTCCATAACAACCATATATGCCCCCAGGGCATAACTCACAATGCATACCCCCGGGCCCTTGGAGGCTGTGTAGACACCGGAGTTTTTTGTTTTCAGAAATTTGAATTATTTTTAACATAATATCTATCTCAAAATTTTTATCTGAAGCATTTAGGGCGTGGAGAAGGGGGGGGGCTAGTTGCCCTCCGATCTCTTTTGACTCTTGAAAAATTAACACGAACTTTCAATTTTAAATCAAATGAGCCCTCTCCGAAGTTTATACGAGCATCCCTTCCATAAGAACTATATATGCCCCTAGAGCATTACTCATAAAGCCTGTCTCCAGGCCCTGACTGGTTCTGTCGACACAGCAATTTTTCTCATGTGATATTTGAACTATTTTTAATAAAATGAACATTATAAAAATTTTATCGGTTGGGCTTGGGGAAAAAAGGGTGTGGGGGTTCTAGTTGCCCTTGGATATCTTTTGACTCTTAAAAATTGTACTAGAACTTTCAATTTCAAATCAAATGAGCCCTTTCCGAAGTTCATACGAACATCCATTCCATAAAAACTATATACACCCCCAGGATAACACTTACAACGCCTATCCCCCGGGCTCTGTGAGGCGTTTTTGTTATCTAATTTTTGAAAAATTTCAAAAACAATGGCTATCTCAAAATTTTTAGCGGACGGGTTTGGGGAAAAAAGAGCATGGGGGGGGGGCTGTTTAACTCTCTTGACTCTTAAAAAGGGAACGAGAACTTTCCATTGCCAATCAAACTAGACTTCTGTGAAGTTTATACGAACATCTCTTCCATAAGAACCATACATACCCTCAGGACATAACATAGAACACCTTCCCCTGTGCCCTGGGGGTTGTACTGACACCGGAGTTTTTCTTATCCGACCTTTGAACTATTTTTTTAACAAGATGTCTATCTCAAAATTTTAATCGGATGGGTTTTAAAAAAGACAGCGTGGGGAATAGCTTCCCTCGGATCTCTTTTGACTATTAAAAAGGGAGCTCAAACTTTCAATTTTCACTCAAATGAGCCCTCTCTGAAGTTTATACAAGCATCCCTTCCATCCCTTCCACCCCTTCCATGCTGAGCTTAGGTTTAAAATGCCCTTTACTTTTCTTTGAAAAACTTATTTTTCTGAAAGTTTTTTTAATTAATTTTTGTTCGTTTGCAAAAAGCTTTTAAAAATTCCTTATTTCAAAATCAAATTTAAAAAAATCAAATATTCATCAAAGTAATAAAACTGATATCAAACTAAAAATATCAAAGTGAAAAAATTGGTTTGTGTCAACTTCGGAGTTTTTATTATCTGATGTTTGAACTATTTTTAACAAAATTTCTATCTCAAAATTTTTATCGGATGGGTTTGGGGAAAAAAGGCATGGGAGGACTAGATTAAGCTTCGGTCTCATTTGACTCTTTACAAGTTAACTAGAACTTTCTATTTTCAATCAAATGAGCCCTTTCTGAAGTTTATACGATTATCACTTCTATAAGAACCATATATATCCCCAGAGTATAACTTACAACGCCTATCCCTGGATCCTGGGGGGTGACTATTTTAAACAAAATTGGTCACCTGAAATTTTTATCGAATGGGTTTATCCATCCGATACACCCAAAATCGTGGAGGGCGGGAGGGGCTAGTTGCTCTCTGATCTTTTTTTACTCTTAGAAAATGAACTAAAATAAAACTTTTAATTTCCATTCAAATGAACCCTCTCTGAAGTTTATGCGAGCATACTTTCCAAAAGAACCATATATGGCCCAAAGCAATACTTACAACGCCTGTCCTGATCCTGAGAGGTGTTGTTGACACGGAAGTTTTTTTATCTGCACTTTGAACTATTTTTAACGATATGACCAAACGTAGAGGAGTTTTTGTTATATGATTTTTGAACTATTTTTAACAAAATGGCTACCACATATTTTTTTATCGGATGTATTCGGGAAAAAAGACTTGGGTGGGGGGGGGGGGAGTTGCCCTCTGATCACTTTTGACTCTTAAAAAGGGCACTTGAACTCTCGATTTCCAATCGAATGAGCCCCCTTTGAAGTTTATACGACGATCCTTTCTATATGAAGTGCCTCTGGGAAAAAAATAAATGGAGTGAGGGGAGAGGCTAGTTGCCCTCCAATCACTTTTGATTCTTAAACAGGGAATCACAACTATCAATTTCGAATCAAATGAGCTCTCTAGGAATTCCATACCAGCATCCCTTCCATAACAACCATATATGCCCCCAGGGCATAACTTACAACGTCTATCCCCGGACCCTGGGGAGATGTGTAGACACCTGAATTTTTTGTTATCAGGACTTTGAACTATTTTTAACAAAATATCTATCTCAAATTTGTATCTGATGCATTTAGGGTGTGGAGGAGGGGGGTCTAGTTGCCCCCCGATCTGTTTTAACTCTTAAAAGTGAACAAGAACTTTCAATTTCAAATCAAATGAGCCCTCTCCGAAGTTTATAGAATAAACTTCCTAAGAAACATAAGAATTATATATGCCCCTAGAGAATTACTCATAACGCCTGTCTCCAGGCCCTGGCGGGTTCCGTTGACACAGGAATTTTTCTTATCTGACCTTTGAACTATTTTTAATGAAATGGCTATTATAAAAATTTTATCAGATGGGCTTGGAGGAAAAAGGGTGTGGGGGGGCTAGTTGCCCTCGGAAATCTTTGGACTCTTGAAAATTGAACTAGAACTTTCCATTTCCAATCCAATGAACCCCCACTGAATTTTATACGAGTATCCCTTTCATAAGAACCATATACGTCCCGGGGACAATACTTACAACGCCTATCCCCAGGGCCCTGTGGGGCGTTTTTGCTGTCTAATTTTTGAACAATTTCAAAAACACCGGCTATCTTAAAATTTGGAGCGGACGAGTATCGGGAAAAAAGAGCGTGGGGGGGGCTAGTTTAAATCTCTTGACTCTTAAAAAGAGAACTAGAACTTTCAATGTCCAATCAAATGAGCCTTGTATGAAGTTTACACGAGCATTCCTTTCATAAGAACCATACACGCCCTTAAGGCATAACTTAGAACGCCATCCCCTTTGCTCTGCGGGGTTGTATTGACACCGGAGTTTTTATTATCCGACCTTTGAGCTATTTTTTTAACAAGATGTCTATCTCAAAATTTTCATCAGAATATTTGTTATATGATCTTTGAACTATTTTTAACAAAATCGCTATCTAAAAAATTTTTATTTAATGCATTTGTGAAAAAAGGGTTTAGGGGGAGGGGCGGCTGGTTACCCTCCAATATCTTTTGACGCTTGAAAAGTGAACTAAAACTTTCAATTTCCAACCAAATGAGCCTTCTCTGAAATTTATATGACAATGTTGTCTACACAAAACCTTACATGCCCCCAGGCCATAGCTTACAACCCTTGCCCTGAGGGCTGTGGGGGATTTGTCATCGTCAAAGACCTAATATGTGTAATAAAATAGCTGTCTCAAAATTTTGATTGGATGTGTTTTGGGAAACGTGGACGTGAGAGGGGGGCCAGTTGTCCTCAAATCACCTTCGACTATTAAAAAGGGCACTAACCCTTTGAATTTCCAATCGAATAAGCCTTTTTTGAAGTTTCTACGACGCCGTCTTCTATAAAAACCTTATATACCCCCGGGGTATAGCTTTAAACCCTTTCCTTGAGGGTGGTGGGGGAGAGTCTTCCTCAAAAATATAATTTCTATCTGAAAATCAATTACGTAGAACCAAATGGCTATTTCAAAATTTTAATTGGATGTGTTTGGGGAAATGGTGGGCGTAAGAGGGGGGTTAGTTGCCCTCAAATCACTTTCGACTATTAAAAAGGGCACTAGCCCTTTGAATTTCCAATCGAATGAGCCTTTTTTTAAGTTTCTACGAAACCCCCTTCTATAATAACCTTTTATGCCCCCGGGGTATAAATTAAAACCTTGCTCTGAGGGTTGTGGGGGAGTATCCTCCTCAAAAACATATTTTGTATCTGAAAATCAACTACGATGAACAAAATGGCTGTCTCAAAATTTTGATTGGATGTGCTTGGGGGAATGATGGGCGTGGGAGGGGGCTAGTTGCCCTCCAATCACTTTCGACTATAAAAAGGGCACTAGCCCTTTGAATGTCCTATCGAATGAGCCTTTTTTGAAGTTTGTACGACAACGCCTTCTATAAAAACCTTACATGCCCCAAGGGCATAACTTAAAACCCTTGCCCCAAGGGTTGTGGGGAGTTTCCTAATGAAAAACATATTTTCTATCTGGAAATCAACTACGATAAACAAATTGGCTATCTCAAATTTTTGATTGGATGTGTATGGGGGAATTATGGGTGGGCGGGGCTAGTTGCCCTTCAATCACATTCGACTATTAAAAAGGGCACTAGCCCTTTGAATTTCTAATTTAATGAGTCTTTTTTGAAGTTTCTACGATAACGCCTTATATAAAAACCTTATATTCCCCCAAGGTATAACTTAAAACCCTTGGTTTGAGGGTTGTGGGGGATTGTCCTCCTCAAAAACATATTTTCTATCTGGAAATTACCTACGCTGAACAAAATGACTTTCTCAAAATTTTGATTGGATGTGTTTGGGGGAATGATGGGCGTGGGGAAGCTAGTTGCCCTCCAATCACTTTTGACTATTAAAAAGGGCACTTTCCCTTTGAATTTCCAATTGAATGAGCCTTTTTTTAAGTTTGTACTACAACGCCTTCTTTAAAAACCTTATATGCCCCCAGGGCAGAACGTAAAACCCTTGCCCTTAGGTTATGGGGGAGTATCCTCCTCAAAAACATATTTTCTATCTGGAAATAAACTACGCTGAGCAAAATGGCTATCTCAAAATTTTTATTGGATGTGTTTGGGGAAATGATGGGCGTCTAAGACTTACTGCGTCATTGGCGCTTTACTGAAAACCAGTTTTATGACAAATATTTTCTTTTGTACTTAGCATTGAAAATAAACATTAAAATTGTAGTAACATTTTGAACTGCATTTAATATCATTATACATCAAATATTCAGTATAATTTATTAGCTCTTTTTAAAATTGTTAAAGACGAATATAGTTTCCCTACAAACAAGTGTTCGGATACTGCCTCCTTTCCTAACTGTAAATAAAAACCAAAAGCTTTCTGCGTCATTGGCGCTTAACTGAAAATGGATTATATTACAAATATTTTTTTTTCCAGTTCTTACAGTATTGAAAATAAAAATACAATTACAGTGAAGTAAATTCTTAAACTGATGGATCTTTCAAAAATTAATATCATTATACATCTGATATTCAATTTGATGTTGTTTATACTTTCCAAGACTGTTCAAGACGCAAATAGTTTTTAGTAGTGCCAATGACGCAGTAGGTCTTAAACTTTTACAGTGAGAAAGGAGGTCATACCCAAACTCTTGTTTGTGGTGATTTTTGTTCGTTTCAAGCTTGATTTGCATATTAAAATTAAGTTCACTCGTTTTAAGATTTATTTATTAATTTACATTAATATCTATTATATGTTTGTTTGCATTGATTGTTTATTTAATTTTTGTTCGTTTTTAGTTTCATTTATACTTCAATAGGAAAATATTTTTTTTGCGTTTTAAGCTTAATATTAATATTCAATCTAAGCATTACTCGCTTTAAGATCTATTTATTCATTTTTATTATTACTTTTTGTATGTTTTTGCTATGACTGTTTATTTAATTTCTGTTCGTTTTGGGTTCCATTTATTCTTTAATAGTAATTTCTGGTCGTTTTCTGGTCGTGATTCTTCTGCTTCTGGTCGTGAGTTTGAATTTTAAAAGGTATTTGTATCTGCTGAGCTTAAGTTTAAAATGGCCTTTCAGTTTCTTTGAAAAACTTATTTTTTGGAAAGTTTTTTTTTAATTAATTTTTTTTTGTTTTTGATTGCAAAAAAATTCATGTTTTTAAAAATGAACTAGAACTTTATATTTTCATTCAAATGAAACCTCTCTGAAGTTGCTACGTGTATCACCTCTATAAGAACCATATATATCCCCAGAGTATAGCTTACAACGCCTATCTCTGGGCCCTGGGGGGTTGTGTCGACTCTGGAGTTTTAATATCTGATGGTTGAACTATTTTTAACAAAATGGTCACCTAAAATTTTTATCGGATGGGTTTATCCATCCTATACACCCAAAGGCGTGGAGGGCAGGAGGGGCTAGTTGCCCCCTGATCTTTTTTCACTCTGAGAAAATGAACTACAACTTTTAATTTCCATTCAAATGAACCCTCTATGAAGTTTATACGAGCATACCTTCCATAAGAACCATATATGCCCCCAGAGCAATACTTACAACGCCCGCCCCGGCCCTGAGGGGGGGTGTCGACAAAGGAGTTTTTCTTATCTGATGTTTGAACTATTTTTAACGAAATGACCATACGCAAAGAAGTTTTTGTTATATGATCTTTGAACTATTTTTAACAAAATGGCTACCTCAAATTTTTATCAGATGTATTTGGGGAAAAAGGACATGGATGGGGGGGGGCAGTTGCCCTCTGATCACTTTTGACTCTTAAAAAGGGAACTACAAATCTCGATTTTCAATCGAATGAGCACCCTTTGAAGTTTATACGACGATCCCTTCTATATGAAGTGCCTAGGGAAAAAAATTAATGGAGTGTGGGTGGAGGCTAGCTGCCCTCCAATCACTTTTGACTCTTAAAAATTGAATTAAACTATCAATTTCAAATCAAATGAGCCCTCTAGGAATTTTATACGAGCATCCCTTCCATGAAAACCATATATGCCCCCAGGGCATAACTTGCCATTCCCCGAGTTCTGGGGGGTTGTGTAGACACCGGTGTTTTTTGTTATCAAAAAATAGAACTATTTTTAACAAAATATCTATCTTAAAATGTAGATTTGATGCATTTAGGGCGTGGAGGACGGGGGAGGCTAGTTTCCCTCCGATGTCTTTTGACTCTTGAAAAGTGAACAAGAACTTTCAATTTCAAATCAAATGAGCCCTCTCCGAAGTTTATACGAGCATCCCTTCCATAAAAACTATATATGCCCCTAGAGCATTACTCATAACGCCTCTCTCCGGGCCCTGGCGGGTTCTGTCAACGCAGGAATTTTTCTTATCTGACCTTTGAACTATTTTTATGAAATGGCTATTGTAAAAATTTTATCGGAGGGGCTTGGAGAAAAAAGGGTTTGGGGGGTCTAGTTGCCCTTGGATATCATTTGACTCTTGAAAATTGAACTAGAAATTTCAATTTCTAATAAAATGAGCCCCCTTTGAAGTTTATACGAGCATCCCTTTCATAAGAACCATATACGCTCCCAGGACAACACTTACAACGCCTATCCCCAGGGCTCTGTGGGGCGTTTTTGTTATCTAATTTTCGAACAATTTCAAAAACACTGGCTATCTAAAAATTTGTAGCGGACTATAGAAAGCATATATAAAAACCATATATATGTCACTTCTATAAAAACCATATATATCCCCAGAGTACAACTTACAACACCTTTCCTTGGGCCCTGGGGGGTTATGTCGACCTTTCAACTATTTTTAAAGAAATTGCTATTATAAAATTTTTATCGGATGGGCTTGGGGAAAAAGGGTGTGGGGGGGCTATTTGCATTCGGATATCTTTCGACTCTTGAAAATTGAACTAGAACTTTCAATTTCCAATCAAATTAGCACCCCTCTGAAGTTTATACGAGCATCCCTTTTATAAGAACCATATGTGCCCCTAGGACAAAACTTATAACGCCTATCCCCACGGGCTCTTGGAGGCGTTTTTGTTATCTAATTTTTGAACAATTTCAAAAACACTGGCTATCTCAAAATTTGTAGCGGACGGGTTTGGGGAAAAAAGAGCGTAGGGGGCTAGTTTAACTCTCTTGAATCTTAAAAAGAGAACTAGAACATTCAATTTCCAATCAAATGAGCCCTCTATGAAGTTTGTACGAGCATCCCTTTCATAAGGACCATACATGCCCTTAGGATATAACTTGGATCGTCTTCCCCTGTGACCTGGGGGGTTGCATCGAGACCGGAGTTTTTCCTATCCGACTTTTGAACTATTTTTTTCTTTAACACGATATCTATATCAAAATTTTCAACAAATGGGCTTTGAAAGGGAAGGCGTGGGAGGGATTGCTTCCCTCGGATCTCTTTTGACTAATAAAAAGTGAGCTCGAACTTTCAATATCCAATCAAATGAGCCCTCTCTGAAATTTATATAGCATCCCTTCCATAAGAACTATATATGTCCCAAGGACAAATATAGTTGGAAATATACAACGTCTGCCCCCGGGCCCTGGTGGGCTGTGTCAACACTGGAATATTTGTTATATGATCTTTGAACTATTTTTAACAAAATGGCTATCTTAAAATTTTTATTTCATACATTTGGGAAAAAAGGGTTTAGGGGGGGGGGATCTGGTTACCCTCCGATATCTTTTGACGCTTAAAAACTGAACTAGAACTTTCAATTTCCAATCAAATGAGCCCTCTCTGAAGTTTATACGACAATGTTGTCTATAAAAAACCTTATATGCCCCCAGGGCACTGCTTACAACCGTTGCCCTGAGGGATGTGGGGGAGTTGTCATCGTCCAAGACCTAATTTCTAGAACATAAAACTACGTTTAATAAAATAGGTGTCTCAAAATTTTGATTGGATGTTTTTGGGGAAAAGGTGGGCGTGAGACGGGGTTAGTTGCCCTCAAATCACTCTCGACTATTAAAAAGGGCACTAGCCCTTTGAATTTCCAGTCGAATTAGCCTTCTTTGAAGTTTCTACGACACCGTCTTCTATAAAAACCTTTTATGCCCCCAGGGTATAACTTAAAACCCTTGCCTTGAGGGTTGTGGGGGAGAGTCTTCCTCTAAAACATATTTTCTATATGAAATTCAACTACTTTGACCAAAATGGCTATTTCAAAATATTAATTGGATGTGTTTTGGGGAATGATGGGTGTGGGGGAGAGGGGGGGGGTTCTAGTTGCCCTCCAATCACTTTCGACTATTAAAAGGGCACTAGCCCTTTGAATTTCCAATCGAATGAATCTTTTTTGAAGTTTCTACGACAACACCTTCTCTAAAAATCTTATATTTCCCCAGGGAAAAACTCAAAACCCTTGCCGTAAGGGTTGTGGGGGAGTGTCCTCCTCAAAAATATATTTTCTATCTGGAAATCAATTACGCTGAACAAAATGGGTCTCTAAAAATTTTGATTGGATGTGTTTTGGGGAATGATCGGTGTGGGAGGGGGCTAGTTGCCCTCCTATCACTTTTGACTATTAAAAAGGGCTCTATCCCGTTGAATTTCCAATCGAATGAGCCTTTTCTGAAGGTTCTACGACAACGCCTTCTATAAAAACCTTATATGCCCCCAGGGCTTAAAACCCTTGCCCTGAGGGTTGTGGGGGAGGATAGCTTCCCTAGGATCTCTTTTGACTATTAAAAAGTGAGCTCGAACTATCAATATCCAATCAAATGAGCCCTCTCTGAAGTTTATATAGCATCCCTTCCATAAGAACAATACATGTCCCCAGGGCATAACCTACAACGCCTGCCCCCGGGCCCTAGGGGGTTGTGTCAACACCGGAATATTTGTTATATGATCTTTGAACTATTTTTAAGAAAATAGCCATCTTTAAACTTTTTATTGCATGCATTTGGGAAAAAAGGGTTTAGGGGGGGGGGAGCCGGTTAACCTCCAATATCTTTTGACGCTTAAAAAGTGAGCTAGAACTTTCAATTTCCAACCAAATGAGCCCTCTCTGAAGATTATACGACAATATTGTCTATACAAAACCTTATATGCCCCTAGGGCATAGCTTACAACACTTGCCTTGAGGGCTATGGGGGAGTTGTCATCGTCAAAGACTTATTTTTCAGAACATAAAACTATGTTTAATAAAATAGGTGTCTCAAAATTTTGATTCGATGTTTTTGGGGAAAAGGTTGGCGTGAGAGGGGGTTAGTTGCCCTCAAATCACTCTCGACTATTAAAAAGGGCACTAGCCTTTTGAATTTCGAATCGAATTAGCCTTTTTGAAGTTTCTACGACACCGTCTTCTATAAAAAGCTTATATACCCCCAGGCTATAACTTAAAACCCTTGCCTTGAGGGCTGTGGGGGAGAGTCTTCCTCTAAAACATATTTTCTATATGAAATTCAACTACTTTGGCCAAAATGGCTATCTCAAAATTTTAATTGGATGTGTTTGGGGGAATGATAGGCTTGGGGGGGGGCTAGTTGAGCTCCAATCACTTTCGATTATTAAAAGGGCACTAGCCCTTTGAATTTCCAATCGAATGAGCCTTTTTTGAAGTTTCTACGACAACGCCTTCTATAAAAACCTTATATGTCCCCAGGGCAAAACTCAAAACCCTTGCCGTAAGGGTTATGGGGGAGTTTCCTCCTCAGAAATATATTTTCTATCTGGAAATCAATTACGCTGAACAAAATCGGTCTCTAAAAATTCTGATTGGATGTGTTTTTGGGAATGATGGGTGTGGGAGGGGGCTAGTTGCCCTCCTGTCACTTTTGACTGTTAAAAAGGGCTCTATCCCGTTGATTTTCCAATCGAATGAGCCTTTTTTGAAGTTTTTACGACAACACCTTCTATAAAAACCTTATATGCCCCCAGGGCTTAAAACCCTTGCCCTGAGGGTTGTGGGGGAGGATAGCTTCCCTAGGAAAAAAAGGTAAAGGTAAAGGATGCGGCACTAGACCCTTAAGGTCCAAACCGGCGGTGCTGATCTCCGTTTCGTGGCCCTTCAGCCAGGAAGTGCAATGGGGGGCTGGGGGCCAGCCAACATATGCTTTCGCAAACCCTTCCTGTTTTACCTTCCCCAGATTTCTCCAGGTACCCATTTAGAGCTGGGTTGACTCTGGCTAAGCTTACAGGGTCACACCACTGACCCGCGTCCCAAACTAAGAAACTGACCACACCAGGGATCGAACCCGAATTCACGGATTCTCAGCCCAGCGCGAATCCGCTTCCCTAGGATCTCTTTTGACTATTAAAAAGTGAGCTCGAACTATCAATATCCAATCAAATGAGCCCTCTCTGAAGTTTATACAGCATCCCTTCCATAAGAACTATATATGCCCCCAGGGCATAACCTACAACGCCTGCCCCCGGGCCCTGGTGGGTTGTGTCAACACCGGAATATTTGTTATATGATCTTTGAACTATTTTTAAGAAAATAGCCATCTTTAAACTTTTTATTGCATGCATTTGGGAAAAAAGGGTTTAGGGGGGGAGCCGGTTACCCTCTAATATCTTTTGACGCTTAAAAAGTGAACTAGAACTTTTAATTTCCAACCAAATGAGCCCTCTCTGAAGTTTATACGACAATGTTTTCTATACAAAAACTTATATGCCCCTAGGGCATAGCTTACAACACTTGCCCTGAGGGCTATGGGGGATTTGTCATCGTCAAAGACTTATTTTTCAGAACATAAAACTACGTTTAATAAAATAGGTGTCTCAAAATTTTGATTCGATGTTTTTGGGGAAAAGGTTGGCTTGAGAGGGGGTTAGTTGCCCTCAAATCACTCTCGACTATTAAAAAGGGCACTAGCCCTTTGAATTTTGAATCGAATTAGCCTGTTTTGAAGTTTCTACGACACCGTCTTCTATAAAAAGCTTATATGCCCCCAGGCTATAACTTAAAACCCTTGCCTTGAGGGTTGTGGGGGAGAGTCTTCCTCTAAAACATATTTTCTATATTAAATTCAACTACTTTGACCAAAATGGCTATCTCAAAATTTTAATTGAATGTGTTTGGGGGAATGATGGGCGTGGGGGGGGGGGCTAGTTGAGCTCCAATCACTTTCGATTATTAAAAGGGCACTAGCCCTTTGAATTTCCAGTCGAATGAGCCTTTTTTGAAGTTTCTACGACAACGCCTTCTATAAAAACCTTATATGTCCCCAGGGCAAAACTCAAAACCCTTGCCGTAAGGGTTATGGGGGAGTTTCCTCCTCAAAAATATATTTTCTATCTGGAAATCAATTACGCTGAACAAAATGGGTCTCTAAAAATTTTGATTGGATGTATTTTTGGGAATGATGAGTGTGGGAGGGGGCTAGTTGCCCTCCTATCACTTTTGACTATTAAAAAGGGCTCTATCCCGTTGAACTCCCAATCGAATGAGCCTTTTTTGAAGTTTCTACGACAACGCCTTCTATAAAAACCTTATATGCCCCCAGAGCATAACTTAAAACTCTTGCCCTGAGGGTTATGGGAGAGTGTCCTGCTCTTAAACTTAAAACTATGTTGAATAAAATGACTGTCTCAAAATTTTGATTGGATGTTTTTGGGGAAAAGGTGGGCGTAAGAGGGGGGTTAGATGCCCTCAAATCACTTTCGACGATTAAAAAGGGCACTAGCCCTTTGAATTTCCAATCGAATGAGCCTTTTTTGAAGTTTCTACGACACCGCCTTCTTTGAAAACCTTTTATGCCCACAGGAAAACCACTAGCCCTTTGAATTTCCAATCGAATGAGCCTTTTTGAAGTTTCTACGACACCGTCTTCTATAAAAACCTTATATTCCCCCAGGGTATAACTTAAAACCCTTGTCTTCAGGGTTGTGAGGGAGAGTCTTCCTCAAAAACATATTTTCTATATGAAAATCAAGTACGTTGACCAAAATGACTATCTAAAAATTTTAATTGGATATGTTTGGGGGAAGGATGGGCCTGGGGAGGGGGAGGGGGCTAGTTGCCCTCCAATCACTTTCGTTTATTAAAAGGGCACTAGCCCTTTGAAGTATGCCCTCAGGGCATAACTTAAAATCCTTGCCCTAAGGGTTCTGGGGGAATGTCCTCCTCAAAAATATATTTTCTATCTGGAAATCAATTACGCTGAACAAAATGGGTCTCTAAAAATTTTGACTGGATGTGTTTTGGGGAAAGATGGGTGTGGGAGGGGGCTAGTTGCCCTCCAATCACTTTCGACTATTAAAAAGGGCACTATCCCATTGAATTTCCAATCAAATGAGCCTTTTTTGAAGTTTCTAGGACAACGCCTTCTATTAAAACATTATATGCCCCCAGGGCATAAATTAAAACCCTTGTCCTGAGGGTTGTGGGGGAGTGTCCTGCTCTTAAACTTAAAACTATGTTGAATAAAATGGTTGTCTCAAAATTTTGATTGTATGTGTTTGGGGAAAAGGGGGGCGTAAGAGGGGTTTTTTGCCCTCAAATCACTTTCGACTATTAAAAAGGTCACTAGCCCTTTGAATTTCCAATCGAATGAGCCTTTTTTTTAAGTTTCTACGACACCGCCTTCTTTGAAAACCTTTTATGCCCACAGAGTATAACTTAAAACCACTAGCCCTTTGAATTTCCAATCGAATGAGCCTTTTTTGAAGTTTCTACGACACCGTCTTCTATAAAAACCTAATATGCCCCCAGGGTATAACTTAAAACCCTTGTCTTCAGGGTTGTGAGGGAGAGTCTTCCTCAAAAACATATTTTCTATATGAAAATCAAGTACGTTGACCAAAATGACTATCTCAAAATTTTAATTAGATATGTTTGGGGAATGATGGGCTTGGGGAGGGGAGAGGGGCTAGTTACCCTCCAATCACTTTCGTTTATTAGAAGGGCACTAGCCCTTTGAAGTATGCCGCAAGGGCATAACTTAAAATCCTTGCCCTAAGGGTTTTGGGGGAATGTCCTCCTCAAAAATATATTTTCTATCTGGAAATCAATTACGCTGAACAAAATGGGTCTCTAAAAATTTTGACTGGATATGTTTTGGGGAATGACGGGTGTGGGAGGGGGCTAGTTGCCCTCCTATCACTTTTGACTATTAAAAGGGCTCTATCCCGTTAAATTTCCAATCGAATGAGCCTTTTTTGAAGTTTCTACGACAACGCCTTCTATAAAAACCTTATATGCCCCCAGGGTATAACTTAAAACATTTGCCCTGAGGGTTGGGGGGGAGTGTCCTGCTCTTAAACTTAAAACTACGTTGAATAAAATGGTTGTCTCAAAATTTTGATTGTATTTGTTTGGGGAAAAGGGGGGCGTAAGAGGGGCTTGTTTTGCCCTCAAATCACTTTCGACTATTAAAAAGGGCACTAGCCCTTTGAATTTCCAATCGAATGATCCTTTTTTGAAGTTTCTACGACACCGCCTTCTTTAAAAACCTTTTATGCCCACGAGGTATAACTTAAAACCCTTGTCTTCAGGGTTGTGAGGGAGAGTCTTCCTCAAAAACATATTTTCTATATGAAAATCGAGTACGTTGACCAAAATGACTATCTCAAAATTTTAATTGGATATGTTTGGGGGAATGATGGGCGTGGAGAGGGGGAGGGGGCTAGTTGCCCTCCAATCACTTTCGTTTATTAAAAGGGCACTAGCCCTTTGAAGTATGCCCTCAGGGCATAACTTAAAATCCTTGCCCTAAGGGTTTTGGGGGAATGTCCTCCTCAAAATATATTTTCTATCTGGAAATCAATTACGCTGAACAAAATGGGTCTCTAAAAATTTTGACTGGATGTGTTTTGGGGAAAGATGGGTGTGGGAGGGGGCTTGTTGCCCTCCAATCACTTTCGTTTATTAGAAAGGCACTAGCCCTTTGAAGTATGCCGCAAGGGCATAACTTAAAATCCTTGCCCTAAGGGTTTTGGGGGAATGTCCTCCTCAAAAATATATTTTCTATCTGGAAATCAATTACGCTGAACAAAATGGGTCTCTAAAAATTTTGACTGGATATGTTTTGGGGAATGACGGGTGTGGGAGGGGGCTAGTTGCCCTCCTATCAGTTTTGACTATTAAAAAGGGCTCTATCCCGTTAAATTTCCAATCGAATGAGCCTTTTTTGAAGTTTCTACGACAACGCCTTCTATAAAAACCTTATATGCCCCCAGGGTATAACTTAAAACATTTGCCCTGAGGGCTGTGGGGGAGTGTCCTGCTTTTAAACTTAAAACTACGTTGAATAAAATGGTTGTCTCAAAATTTTGATTGTATGTGTTTGGGGAAAAAGGGGGTGTAAGAGGGGCTTTTTTGCCCTCAGATCACTTTCGACTATTAAAAAGAGCACTAGCCCTTTGAATTTCCAATCGAATGATCCTTTTTTGAAGTTTCTACGACACCGCCTTCTTTAAAAACCTTTTATGCCCACGAGGTATAACTTAAAACCACTAGCCCTTTGAATTTCCAATCGAATGAGCATTTTTTGAAGTTTCTACGACACCGTCTTCTATAAAAACCTTATATGCCCCCAGGGTATAACTTAAAACCCTTGTCTTCAGGGTTGTGAGGGAGAGTCTTCCTCAAAAACATATTTTCTATATAAAAATCAAGTACATTGACCAAAATGACTATCTCAAAATTTTAATTGGATATGTTTGGGGGAATGATGGGCGTGGGGAGGGGGAGGGGGCTAGTTGCCCTCCAATCACTTTCGTTTATTAAAAGAGCACTAGACCTTTGAAGTATGCCCTCAGGGCATAACTTAAAATCCTTGCCCTAAGGGTTTTGGGGGAATGTCCTCCTCAAAAATATATTTTCTATCTGGAAATCAATTACGCTGAACAAAAAGGGTCTCTAAAAATTTTGACTGGATGTGTTTTGGGGAAAGATGGGTGTGGGAGGGGGCTAGTTGCCCTCCTATCACTTTTGACTATTAAAAAGGGCACTATCCCGTTGAATTTCCAATCGAATGAGCCTTTTTTGAAGTTTCTACGGCAACACCTTCTATAAAAACCTTATATGCCCCCAGGGCATAACTTAAAACCCTTGCCCTGAGGGTTGTGGGGAAGTGTCCTGCTCTTAAACGT
Organism: Artemia sp. Qi Xiang Cuo; assembly: GCF_049724085.1. Taxonomy (NCBI): domain Eukaryota; kingdom Metazoa; phylum Arthropoda; class Branchiopoda; order Anostraca; family Artemiidae; genus Artemia; species Artemia sp. Qi Xiang Cuo. Next base: position 34,771 of record NW_028300404.1, on the reverse strand, counting down.
AAAACTATGTTGAATAAAATGGTTGTCTCAAAATTTTGATTGTATGTGTTTGGGGAAAAGGGGGGCGTAAGAGGGTTTTTTTTTGCCCTCAAATTACTTTCGACTATTAAAAAGGGCACTAGCCCTTTGAATTTCCAATCGAATGATCCTTTTTTGAAGTTTCTAGATACCGCCTTCTTTAAAAACCTTTTATGCCCACGGGGTATAACTTAAAATCACTAGCCCTTTGAGTTTCCAATCGAATGAGTCTTTTTTGAAGTTTCTATGACACTGTCTTCTATAAAAAACCTTATATGCCCCCAGGGTATAACTTAAAACCCTTGCCTTAAGAGTTGTGAGGGAGAGTCTTCCTCAAAAACATATTTTCAATATGAAAATCAAGTACGTTGAACAAAATGACTATCTCAAAATTTTAATTGGATGTGTTTGGGGGAATTACGGGCTTGGGGAGGGGGAGGAGGCTAGTTGCTCTCCAATCACTTTTGACTATTAAAAGGGCGCTAGCCCTTTGAATTATACCCCCAGGGCATAACTTGGGAATGATGGATGTGGGGGGGGGGGAGCTAGTTGTCCTCCAATCATTTTCGACTATTAAAAAAGGCACTATCCCGTTGAATTTCCAATCGAATGAGCCTTTTTTGAAGTCTCTACAACAACGCCTTCTATAAAAACCCTATATGCCCCAAGGGCATAACTTAAAACCCATGCCCTAAGGGTTGTGGGGGAGTGTTCTCTTCAAAAATATTTTTTCTATGTGGAAATCAACTACGCTGAACAAAATTGCTCTCTCAAAATTTTGATTATATGTGTTTGGGGGAATGGTGGGTTTGGGGGGGGGGGCTAGTTGCCCTCCAATCACTTTCGATTATTAAAAAGGGCACTATCCCGCTGAATTTCCAATCGAATGAGCCTTTTTTTAAGTTTCTAGGGATATGCCGTCTATAAAAACCTTATATGCCCCCAGGGCATAACTTAAAACCCTTGCCCTGAGGGTTGTGGGGGAGTGTCCTCCTCTTAAACTTAAAACTACGTTTAATAAAATGGCTGTCTCAAAATTTTGATTGGATGTTTTTGGGGAAAAGGTGGGCGTAAGAGGGGGTTAGTTGCCCTCAAATCAATTACGACTGTAAAAAAGTGACTTTCACTTTGAATTTCCAATCGAATGAGCATTTTTTGAAGTTTCTACGAAGCCGCCTTCTTTAAAAACCTTTTATGCCCACAAGGTATGATTTAAAACCACTAGCCCTTTGAATTTCCAATTGAATGAGCCTTTTTTGAAGTTTCTACGACACCGTTTTCTATAAAAACCTTATCTGCCCCAAGGGTATAACTTAAAACTCTTGCCTTGAGGGTTTTGGCGGAGAGTCTTCCTCAAAACACATTTTCTATATGAAAATCACCTACGTTAACCAAAATGGCTATCTCAAAATTTTAATTGGATGTGTTTGGGGGAATGATGGGCGTGGGGGGGGGGGCTAGTTACAGCCAATCACTTTCGACTATTAAAAGGGCACTAGCCCTTTGAATTTTGCTCCCAACGCATAACTTAAAACTCTTGCCCTAAGGGTTGGAGGGAGTGTCCTCCTCGAAAATTTATTTTCTATCTGGAAATCTACTACGCTGAACAAAATGGCTCTCTCAAAATTTTGATTTGATGTTTTTTGGGAAAAGGTGGGCGTGAGAGGGGGGTCAGTTGCCCTCAAATCACTTTCGACTTTTAAAAAGGATACTAGCCCTTTGAATTTCCAATCGAATCAGCCTTTTTTGAAGTTTCTACGACATCGTCTTCTATAAAAACCTTATATGCCCCCAGGGTATAGCTTAAAACCCTCGTCTTGAGGGTTGTTGGGGAGAGTCTTCCTCAAAAACATATTTTCTATCTGAAAATCAGTTCGCTCTAACAAAATGGCTATCTAAAAATTTTAAGAGGAGGGCTAGTTGCCCTCAAATCACTTTCGACTATTAAAAAGGGGCACTAGCCCTTTGAATTTCCAATCGAATAAGTCTTTTTTGAAGTTTCTACGACAACGCCTTCTATAGAAACCTTATAAGCCCCCAGGGCATAACTTAAAACCCTTGCCTTGAGGGTTGTGGGGGAGTGTCCTCCTCTTAAACTTAAAACTACGTTTAATAAAATGGCTGTCTCAAAATTTTGATTGGATGTGTTAGGGGAAAAGGTTGGCGTAAGAGGGGGGTTAGTTACCCTCAAATCACTTTCGACTATTAAAAAGGGCACTAGCAAATTGAATTTCCAATCGAATGAGCCTTTTTTGAAGTTTCTAAGACACTACTTTTTGTAAAAACCTTTTATTTCCACAGGCTATAACTTAAAACCCTTGCCTTGAGGGTTGGGGGGGATTTTCCTCCTCAAAAATATTTTCTATCTGAAAATCAACTACGCTGAACCAAATAGCTATCTCAAAATTTGATTGGATGTGTTTGGGGGAATTATGGGAGTGGGGGGGCTAGTTGCCCTCCAATCACTTTCGAATATTAAAAAGGGCACTAGCACTTTGAATTTCAAATCGAATGAGCCTTTTTTGAAGTTTCTACGAAAATGCCTTCTAAAAAAAACCTTATATGCACCCAGGGTATAACTTAAAACACTTGCCCTGAGGGTTGTGGGGGATTGTCCTCTTCAAAAATATATTTTCTATCAAGAAATTAACTACGCTGAACAAAATGGCTTTCTAAAAATATTGATTGTATGTGTTTGGGGGAATGATGGGTGTGGAGGGGGGCTAGTTGCCCTCCCTTCACTTTCGACTATTATAATCGAATGAGCCTTTTTTGAAATTTCTACGACAACACCTTCTATAAGACCTTATATGCCCCCAGGGTATAACTTAAAACCCTTGACCTGAGGGTTGTGGGGATTGTCCGGTTGTGGGGGATTTTTATCTGGAAAGTAACTACGCTGAACAAAATGGCTTTCTCAAAATTTTGATTGGATATTTTTGGGGGAATGATGGGCATGGGGGGGCTAGTTGCCCTCCAATCACTTTTGACTATTAAAAAGGTCACTAGCCCTTTGAATTTCAAATCGAATGAGCCTTTTTTGAAGTTTCTACGACAACGCCTTCTAAAAAAAACCTTTTATGCCCCCAGGGTATAACTTAAAACCCTTGCCCTGAGGGTTGTTTAGGATTGTCCTCCTCAAAAATATAGTTTCTATCTGGAAAGTAACTAGGCTGAACAAAATGGCTTTCTCAAAATTTCGATTGGATGTGTTTGGGGGAATTATGGGCGTTGGGGGGGGGGGGGCTAGTTGCCATCCATTCACTTTTGACTATTAAAAAGGGCACTATGCCTTTGAATTTCGAATCGAATGAGCCTTTTTTGAAGTTTCTATTACAACCCCTTCTATAAAAACCTTATATGCCCCCAGGGCATAACTTAAAACGCTTTCCCTGGGGTTATGGGGAAGTATCCTCCTCAAAAATATATTTATTATCTGGAAATCAACTACGCTGAACAAAATGGCTATCTAAAAATTTTTATTGGATGTGTTTGGGGAAATGATGGGTGTGGAGGGGGGCTAGTTGCCCTCCAATCACTTTCGACTATTAAAAAGGGCACTAGCCCTTAAAAATTTCCAATCGAATGAGACTGTTTTGCAGTTTCAACGACAACGCCTTCTATAAAATCCTTATATTCCTCCAGGGAATAACTTAAAACCCTTGCCCTGAGGGTTGTGGGGGAGTGTCCTCCTCAAAAATATATTTTCTATCTGGAAATAAAGTACGCTGAAGAAAATGGCTATCTCATAATTTTGATTGGATGTGTTTGGGGAAATGATGGGCGTGCTGGTGGGTGAGCTAGTTGCCCTCCAATCACTTTCGAGTATTAAAAAGGGCAGTAGCCCTATGAATTTCCAATCGAATTAGCCTGTTTCGAAGTTTCTACGACAACGCCTTCTATAAAAACCTTATATGCAACCAGGGCATAACTTAAAACCCTTGCCCTGAGTGTTGTGGGGGAGTGTCCTACTCAAAAATATATTTTCTATCTGGAAATCAACTATGCTGAACAAAATGGCTATCTCAAAATTTTGATTGGATGTTTTTGGGAAAAAGGTGGGCATAAGAGGGGGACGAGTTACCCTCAAATCACTTTCGACTATTAAAAAGGGCACTATCCCTTTGAATTTCCAATTAAATGAGCCTTTTCTGAAGTTTGTACGACAACGCCTTCTATAAAAACCTTATATGCCCACAGGGCATAACTTAAAACCCTTGCCCTGAGGGTTGTGGGAGAGTTTCCTACTTAAAAACACATTTTCTATGCGGAAATCAACTCCGTTTAACAATAAGGCTATCTTAAAGTTGTTATTGCATGTGATTGGGGGAATGATGGACGTGGGGGGGGATAGTTGTCCTCCAATAACTTTCGACTCCTAAAAAGGGCACTAGCCCTTTGAATTTCTAATGGATTGAGCCTTTTTTGGAGTTTATAAGACAACGCCTTCTATAAAAACCTTAAATGCCCCCAGGGTATAACTTAAATCCTTTGCCCTGAGGGTTGCGAGGGAGTGTCCTCCTCAAAAACATATTTTCTATCTGGAAAGTAACTACGCTGAACAAAATGGCTTTCTCAAAATTTTGATTGGATGTGTTTGGGGAAATGATGGGCGTGTGGGGGGGGGTGATCTAGTTGTCCTCCAATCACTTTTGACTATTAAAAAGGGCACTAGCCCTTTGAATTTCCAATCGAATTAGCTTGTTTCGAAGTTTCTACGACAACGCCTTCTATAAAATGCTTATATGCAACCAGAGCATAACTTAAAACCCTTGCCCTGAGGGTTGTGGAGGAGTGTCCTACTCAAAAATATATTTTCTATCTGGAAATCAACTACGTTGAACAAAATGGCTATCTCAAAATTTTGATCTTATGTATTTGGGGAAAATGTGGGCATAAGAGGGGGATGAGTTACCCTCAAATCATTTTTGACTATTAAAATGGGCACTATCCCTTTGAATTTCCAATCAAATGATCCTTTTCTGAAGTTTGTACAACAACGCCTTCTATAATAGCCTTATATACCCCCAGGGCATAACTTAAAACCCTTGTCCTAAGGGTTGTGGGGGAGTGTCCTCCTCAAAAACATATTTTCTATCTGGATATCAACTACACAGAACAAAATGCCTATCTAATATTTTTGATTGGAGGTGTTGGGGGGAATGATGGGCGTTGGGGGGGGGGGGGCTAGTTGCCCTCCAATCACTTTCGACTATTAAAAAGGGCGCTATCCCTTTGAATTTCTAATGGATTGAGCCATTTTTGAAGTTTATAAGACAACGCCTTCTATAAAAACCTTATATGCCCCCAGGATATAACCTAAAACCCTTGCCCTGAGGGTTGTGAGGGATTGTCCTCCTCAAAAACATATTTTCTATCTGGAAAGTAACTACGCTGAACAAAATTGCTTTCTCAAAATTTTGATTGGATGTATTTGGGGAAATGATTGGAGTGGGGGGGGGGCTAGTTGCCCTCCAATCACTTTTGACTATTAAAAAGGGCGCTATCCCTTTGAATTTCTAATGGATTGAGCCTTTTTTGGAGTTTATAAGACAACGCCTTCTATAAAAACCGTAAATGCCCCCAGGTTATAACTTAAATCCTTTGCCCTGAGGGTTGCGAGGGATTGTCCTCCTCAAAAACATATTTTCTATCTGGAAAGTAACTACGCTGAACAAAATGGCTTTCTCAAAATTTTGATTGGATGTGTTTGGGGAAATGATGGGCGTGTGGGGGGGGGGGTGGTCTAGTTGCCCTCAAATCACTTACGACTATTAAAAAGGGCACTAGCCCTTTGAATTTCCAATCGAATTAGCCTGTTTCGTAGTTTCTACGACAACGCCTTCTATAAAAACCTTATATACAACCAGAGCATAACTTAAAAACCTTGCCCTGAGGGTTCTGGGGGAGTGTCCTACTCAAAAATATATTTTCTATCTGGAAATCAACTACGTTGAACAAAATGGCTATCTCAAAATTTTGATCAGATGTTTTTGGGGAAAAGGTGGGCATAAGAGGGGGATGAGTAACCCTCAAATCATTTTTGACTATTAAAAAGGGCACTATCCCTTTGAATTTCCAATCAAATGAGCCTTTTCTGAAGTTTGTACAACAACGCCTTCTATAATAGCCTTATATACCCCCAGGGCATAACTTAAAACCCTTGTCCTAAGGGTTGTGGGGGAGTGTCCTCCTCAAAAACATATTTTCTATCTGCAAATCAACTACGCTGAACAAAATGCCTATCTCAAAAATTTGATTGGATGTGTTTGGGGGAATGATCAGCGTGGGGGGGGGCTAGTTGCCCTCCAATCACTTTCAACTATTAAAAAGGGCGCTATCCCTTTGAATTTCTAATGGATTGAGCCTTTTTTGAAGTTTCTAAGACAACGCCTTCTATAAAAACCTTATATGCCCCCAGGGTATAACCTATAATCCTTGCCCTGAGGGTTGTGAGGGATTGTCCTCCTCAAAAACATATTTTCTATCTGGAAAGTAACTACGCTGAACAAAATGGCTATCTCAAAATTTTGATTGGATGTATTTGGGGGAATGATGGGCGTGGGGGGGCCTAGTTGCCCTCCAATCACTTTCGACTATTAAAAAGGGCACTATCTCTTTGACTTTCCAATCGAATGAGCCTTTTTGAAGTTTCTACGACAACACCTTCTATAAAAACCTTATATGCCCCCAGGGCATAACTTAAAACCCTTGCCCAGGGGTAATGGAGGAGTGTACTCCTCAAACACATATTTTCTATCTGGAAATCAACTACGCTGAACAAAGTGGCACTATCCCTTTGAATTTCCAATCGAATAAGCCTTTTTTGAAGTTTCTACGACAACGCCTTCTATAAAAGCCTTATATGCCCCCAGGGCATAACTCAAAACCCTTGCCCTGGGGTTATTGGGGAGTGTCCTCCTCAAAAACTATTTTCTATCCGGAAATCAACTACGCTGAACAAAATGGCTATCTTAAAATTATTATTGGATCTGTTTGGGGAAATGATGGGCGTTGGGGGCTAGTTCCCCTCCAATCACTTTCGACTATTAAAAAGGGCACTAGTCCTTTTAATTTCCAATCGAATGAGACTGTTTTGAAGTTTCAACGACAAAACCTTCTATAAAAACCTTATATGCCCCCAGGGCATAACTTAAAACCCTTGCCCTGAGGGTTATGGGGGAGTATCCTCCTGAAAAATGTATTTTCTATCTGGATATCAACTACGCTGAACAAAATGGCTATCTCAAAATTTTAATTGGATGTGTTTGGTAAAATCATGGGCGTGGGGAGGAGCTAGTTGCCCTCCAATCACTTTCGACTATTATAAAGGGCACTAGCCCTTTGAATTTCCAATAGAATTAGCCTGTTTTGAAGTTTCTACGACAACGCCTTCTATAAAAACCTTATATGCCTCTAGGGCATAACTTAAAACCCTTGCTCTGAGGGTTGCGGGGGAGTGTCCTACTCAAAAATATATTTTCTATCCGGAAATCAAACACGTTGGAAAAAATGGCTATCTCAAAATTTTAATTGGATGTGTTTTGGAGAATTATGGGCGTGGGGGTGGGGGGCTAGCTGCCCATCAATCATTTTCGACTATTAAAAAGGGCACTAGAACTCTCGATTTCCAATCGAATGAGCCCCCTTTGAATTTTCTACGACGACCTCTTCCGTATTAAGTGCCTCTGGGAAAAAAAATAAATAATAAATAAATAATAAAACATTGGAGCCGTATGGCCTTTACTATAGTCAACGCTACGCTACAGCGTTGCCTCTGATACATCATAAGGGGTGTATCCAAGATTTTGTTCCAGAGAAGAAAAAAAAACTGACAAAATACATCGGAAGTTTGATTACCTTTATTTTCGTTACTTTTGACCCCCGTCCCCCCCTTCCAAATTATGTTTTTGCCTCAGCTCACAAAGTAGAGGGTGGCAAATATTTATTAAAAACACCTTTAGCACATATTTCAAATAAGTTGGACATATTCATAGGTGTCATCATTAACATCACCTCTGAAGAAAGAGGGGCATGGGACTCTTGCCAAATGACGAAGAGGTTAACATCTGGGCGCCATTTTTGTCCAGTGATCTACACAGAAGTCATTTTAATGAAACACTACTACCTATTAACAAGTTTAACACGTTTTTATGACCCCTTTACCTATTTGTTATAGTAAAAATTACATTAATCAGTTCGTGGTACCGAACTACAAGTAAGGAGCGACCCGGCTCAATAGTAACAAAACTCTAAAAACCGTAATTTTAATTCCAAAAGATACATAAAAGGATCAAATTTTTATTCTGAGTTCAAATATATAAATTTCATCAAATTTAGTCCTACCCATCAAAAGTTACGCGCCTGAGAAAATTTCCCTGATTTTTGAAAAAAGGGGGCAACAGCCCCTAAAAGATATAGAACCTTAATGACAATCACACCATCACATTAATCGTATCAGAGAACCCTACTGCAGAGGTTTCAAGCTCCTATCTGCAAAAATGTGGAATTTTGTATTCTTTGCCGGAAGTGTGGTTATTTGTTTTTTTTTTTTTTTAGGGGTGATCTCATTGACCTAGTGGTCCTAGAATATCGTAAGAGGGCTCACTCGAACGGAAATTAAAAGTTCTAGTACTCTTTTTAAGTGACCAAAGAATTGGAGGGCAACTAGGCCCCCTCCCACGCTCATTTTTTTCCCAAAGTCATCCGATCAAAATTTTGAGATAGCCATTTTGTTCAACATGGTCAAAAATATAATAACTATGTCTTTTAGGATGACTTAATCCCCCAAAGTCCCAGGGGGAAGGGCTGAAAGCTATGAACTTTACCCAATGTCTACATATAGTATTGATTATTGGGAAGTATACAGACGTTTTCAGGGGGTAATTTGTTTCTGTTTTTTTTTTGGGGGGGGGGGGTCTATGTGGGAGGATCTTTCCATGGAGAAAGTTTTCTTAGGGAAAGGGACATTGCTATGAAGGGGCGTTGAATTTACCAGCATTATTTAAAAAAACGATAAGAAATTAAATAAATAAAAAAAAAGTTTTTCAACTGAAAGTAAGGAGCAACATCAAAACATAAAACGAACAGAAATTATTAAGTATATGATTGGGTCCACTCCCTAGTCGTTACCACACTCTTTAAGCCAAAGATTTTTTAAGTACTTTCATAAGAGCAATTTATTCTAATTGACGACCTTGGTGATTAATGGGTCATTTTTAAAGACTTGGAAAAAATTTGAAGTTTAGCGTAAAGAGCGAGTTACTGACTAGGGGGTGAACCCCCTAATATACGTATTAAAAATATATGAATAGAGAAGTTCGTTACGTAAGTTATTTCGTAAGTTATGTATATTTAATACTAATAAAAAGTTCACTAATAAATAAAGTGAAATTAAACAACTTTCGAGAAAGCCATTTAACCAAATAAAAGTAAAATGAATATGCAAATTTTGTTTTAATTATTCATGTACGGTGAGCCAAAATAAGAACCTGCATCAATTCAAAAACGTTCAAAATTAAATACAAAAACAAGTTTTTTTAACTGAAAGTAAAGAGCGACATTAAAACTTAAAACAAACAGAAATTATTCCGTATATGAAAGCGACTTTCCCCTCCTCAACGCCTCCCTCTTTACGCTATAGGCCCTGAATTTATATGACAAGTATAAACAATTTATAGGCGCTGAAAGTGCCTATAAATTTTCTAGCAAAGGGCCACTAGTTGGTGAGGCGAATAAATTACCCGTATCTACATTGCCAGTTCAAAGCACATATAAAGTGTCTAGTATAGGATCTTTAGTTGATAGAGGGAATAAATTAACGTATCTGAATTGCCATTTTAAGACTCATATAAATTGTCCAACTAGGGTTCTGAATATCGCCCCTTTTTCTCTGGAGTGGGCTTCTCAAAATTACAAAAAAAAACTATACTTTTTCAGGACTGATTTGCTGAGATCATTCTCAGCAAAATGGCTGGGAAATGGCGGGAGTAAGAGGGGGGTTAGTTGCTCTTCAGCTACTCTCGACTATTAAAAAGAGCACTCTCTGTTTCAACTTCCAATCGAATGAGGTCTTTTTGAAGTTTCTACGACAACACTTTCTATAAGTACCTTACATGTCCCCAGGACATAACTTACATCCCTTGTCCTAAGGGCTGTAGGGGGAGGGGGTGGTCATCCTTTAAGACCTAATATCCACAACTTTCAACTACGTTGAACAAAATGGCCATCTAAAAGTTTTGATTTGATGTGTTTGGATAAATGGTGGGTGTAAGATGGGCGGTTAGTCGATCTCCAATTACTTTCGACTACTAAAAAGGCCACTAGCCATTTCAATTTCCAATCAAATGAGACCTTTTTAAAGTTTCTACAACAACGCTTTCTATGAAAACCTTATATGCCTCCAGGGCAAAACTTACAACCCTTGCCCTAAGGGCTGTGGGGAGTATTGTCATCCTCAAAGACCTAATTTCCAGATCTTTCAACTACATTGAACATAATTTCTATCTGGAAATCAACTACGTTGAACAAAATGGCTATCTCAAAATTTTGATTGGATGTGTTTAGGGAAATGGTGTGCGTGGAAGGGGTGTTAGTTGCCTTCCAATCACTTTCGACTATTAAAAAGGACACTAGCCATTCCAATTTCCAATCGAATGAACCATTTTTGAAGTTTTTACGACGACTCCTTCGATACAAAGTGCCCTGGTCTGAAAACGAAAATAATACATTGCGTCAACATCATTCTTTACTTAGGCAGCGCTACTGCGCTGCCTATTATAAGATTTGCTGCATTACTAAATATTTGGTAGCATGACATGCTTTCACATTCGTTCTGGGAGTGTATCTCCCAGAAAGAAAACGAAATCGTTACATGGGGCTTAAAATCAGGTCACATTCCGTCTGGCCTTTTAGCTTTCAGGCTTGATGGAATACATGTGTTCGCATTGGGGGGTATGTGTCCTAGCCAGAAAATACTATCTTGGAATCGTTGCTTGGGCCTTAAAATCAGACTAATGGAACCCATATGTTTACAAGACAAAGGATTTTAGAACTATTGTAGTAGAGCTGTCTTCCGTATTAAAAAATGGGGCTACATGGGAAGTCTTCCAGGAAGGCCTATTATAGCGCCATGAATTCCTAACGGCAGGGTTGGGAACTAAACGATGGTTACTATAGCGACAGTAGCACTATAAATCCTTAGCGGCAGGTCTGCAAACTAAAATTTCTGACTGTATAGCTACAATAGCCACACGATCCTTTAGCGGCAGGGATGGGAATAAAATTTCCTGGTCGGGATTTAAGCCTCTCTTTCTACTGATCTACAATAGTTTAAAGGCAACTGAGGGTATTAAGTTAAAACCTTCAAAACGATTGAAGGGGATGTTAAAAACAGCCATGATGGCTACCAGACCTCTTCCATGCCTTTTATAATTGCTCTCCTTTCAAAAACATTCGATGAAAATTTTTAGAGAGCAATTTTGTTCAAAACAGTCCAAAATTGAAATAACTAAAACTCATAGGTTCAACCCCCCCCCCCTTACAGCCCAGGGCAAGGGCTGTAAAAAATGCTCGTTTCAAAATAATGACGAAGACAACACTGCTTTTCCATCATAGAGACAACAACAAGTAAAGTAACAGGAAATTTACCTAAGACAGTGATTTTGTTTAAACTTTAACAATATTCCGGCTCTATATCTAAGAGCCGTCCTCAGCAAGCTAGGAATGTAAATAAAATAAAATTTCAAAACAATGGAACCTTTAACACTAACAATGAGAAACAAAAACAGGCCCAGAATCATAACTTCAACGAAACACAGCCACGACTGAAGATGAAACAATGCGAGACGAGGCAAATCGTTTAGGCACAAATTAAGAACAGATTTTTTTAATTTTGATGTTGTTTTTAAACAGCTAACCAAAAAGGTTCTTTTGTAGCTGGTTCAGTATTGGCTATTGGCTTGTAGTATAAATTTATTAGGTTATTATTAAATAAATTCGTATACAGAGCACTGAGTTTCTACTCCCCAAATCTGTATTTGAAGAAATACTATTAGTTTACTTAATTTTAATTTCAATTACCTCACATAAAACTTTTTCAAATTCCATAGTCATGCCTAATGATAGAGATGTTTTCGAAAGCTATTTTGTTACGGGTGTTTTCCAAAATATGGCTGTTTAGAGCACAATTAACAGAATTATGAACATCATTTGAATTTAATGCCTTGGTTATTTCAATTTTATGCTGTTGCAGACGTTTTTCAAAATTTTAGGGGTTCGATTCACATAGCATTTGCTAGCCCTGCTTTGGGGATTAACTGGGGTTTTATCTTTATAAGAACTTAGGAGATTCAGGAATTTAAAATACTAGTAAGGACTAGATATAAATTATTATGTGCACAAACTTATTTAAACCCGTAAAAATTTTTGGAACATACGGAAGGTTGATTATATTTAAACGCTTATTATGAGCTTTACATGATTAAGGTTTTTTTTTAATTCAAGATAGTATTTTTTTTTTGTCCTTTGACTAATTGTATTCTGACAAATGGGACAGGATAATCATTTCCATAAAGTATATGTCTGATAAATTTTATTTCTCTTTTGATATAACACTCAGATGAAATTTTTATTACACGATTAAAGAGAGAATTTTAAACAACTCTTTTAACTTGTGGGGGATGATTAGATTTAAAATCCAACTGAAAAACAATTATGTTTGCCATTTTGGCGAACATAAAGAGTGTTCAAGTGTTTCAGTATAACCGTTTGGTTTTGGGTGAATCATATTGATTTTTGTATTTAAACTTTTTGTTAATTAAATATATCACTATCACTATCAGTGCTCGGAAAGAGTGTTTGCCAGTTTGTTGAACTCTGCGTAATGCCAGTAACAGTTTGACCCTTGGAACTAACTGAATCGTGTAATATCAATACGGCAATTTAAAAGACGATAGGTGAGATTGTTTGACCAACTGAGATCTGTAGCTAACGTAATTGAACTACATAGATATGTAGCTAACGTACTTGAACTACATAGATCTGTAGCTAACGTACTTGAACTACATAGATCTGTAGCTAACGTACTTCAACTACATAGATCTGTAGCTAACGTACTCTAACTACATAGATCTGTAGCTAACGTACTTGAACTACATAGATCTATAGCTAACGTACTTGAACTACATAGATCTGTAGCTAACGTACTTGAACTACATAGATCTGTAGCTAACGTACTTGAACTACATAGATCTGTAGCTAACGTACTTGAAATACATAGATCTGTAGCTAACGTACTTGAACTACATAGATCTGTAGCTAACGTTTTAAATTTACCGATTTATCCAGTTAGCCTGACAATATCTTCTTTAGTTCTGCAGATTTAGAATGTTCTTTTTACAATCTGAATCTTATGCTCACTTTCAACCGTATGAATAAATTAATTGAACAATTAAACTAAAAAAAATCCTTACTTGCTTCCTATGTATCTGTTACCGTGAATGTTGAAAATTCATGAATGTCGTCATTCAACAGTGAATGTCCGGAATACCTTTTTTCTCTTCTTGGACTTAGTCAGCGTTGCTAATCAACTTTCTCAAGTTGATGCAAGGTGTGATGATGATAGGTTAGATTTGGTTAGGTTGGGTTATGTTAGCTTGGGTTTTTAACCCGTTTCTGATATTTATAACCAAATTTAATTTAACCTAATCTAACCTAACCCCAACCTAAACTAACATAATCTAACCTAACTTTAACTTTTACCATCATAGCCTGCATAAGACTGGAAAAGATGACCCGCAAAGCTAATTGAATCCATGCAGAGAAAAAGGAAGTTGGTACATTCACCAGTGAATGTCGACATTAACTAGACTTCAGACATTCGCGGTAAAATATCCTCTATTAACTACAAGCAAGACGAATAAGAAAAAGATATAAAAAAAAACTAAAGATACCATGTATTAACTAAATTGAAGATTAAATCAAAAACTAAAATGCAGAATTCACTCCAATTTAAACTTGATTCTACCTAGAACGTGCGCACAATGAACATCCAAATAATACGTGCTCCGGTGTTTCTCCAATATCATTTGTGGAAATTAGGGGATTTGATTTTGGGATTTCTCACCTGTTTAATACAGCTGTTGAAATGCGAAAGGTGTCAGGGGACCTTATTCAAATTGTTCAGAGAAGCAAAAAATAACTTGAAAATATATCTCTCTAGAGCTCTAATCATGCCTTTCTGACCATCTAAACGTAAACCTGATGTGACAATCTTCGTGGCTGAGAAAAAGTTGTGCTCCTTTTGGTGTGCAAAACTGGTTGAAATTTGGTTGTAACACGTTTTGAGTGGATTTTAACCCTATAAAGGCAATTGTTGTAAAATAAACAACACTGTACTTTTCGAGCTTGGACTGCCATCTTGCTGTAAAAAAATACTGCTTTTATCAACATCTTTCGATGGGGCTGAAAGATGGCAGTCGATTGATACCTTCGGGGAGCTGCTGTGTGACATGTGGCCTAAACAGTGAGTCACCAAACCAAAGGATAAGAGAAACGAATGAGAAGGTAGGCAATTTCTAAGCTAGAAACTGGAAACAAAACGAAAAGGTGGGAGATTCCTTGCATGTCATATGCGTATAGAATATATACCGTTCAGAATTACTGTAGTTGAGTTTCACGAAATGTGCAAGAATTTGGATCAGTAGTAAGATAAACTTCCTCCTGTCGTAAAAATACAACATCGGACGATCGTGGCTCAAAATTGTGAAACGAATAACTAATTTTTGTTTTCTTTTTAGATGGAGGAATCTTAATGCAGACTAAGAAAACGAGCTCAAAATCGCCTAATTGACGCAGAAGAGGCGGCCAAGTATATTTTGGACATTCGATAAGACATGTTGTCTGACTTGTCCGATGATGATGATGACGATGATCCAGACTTCCTGTCTCCAGAAGATCTTATCGATGATCCTGATGCAGACCTGTTGCCTCTACTGGACAATCTCCACTTCTTCTTGGAACAGGATGACGTGGAGGCTAACACTGAACCCACTGACGATGACTCGGGGGAAACTCCACCCTCCAGTCAGCAACAGCAACCGGTAACAGCAAGTACTTGAAAATCAAAGAAGAAATCGAAAGTCCAAGAAAAATATAGGTAGCCGTCATAGAGCCAGATCTTGGAGTCGGAGGCAACATAGTTTTACGTCTGATGATTATCTTGTCAGAGAAAAACTACAAGATTTTCTTTGACAACTGATTTTCGAGCTTGAAACTAATGAGTTTGCTCAAATCAAAGAACTCCCTTGCATTGGTACGTTGAACGAAGCGCAACTGACGGGGTGCCCGCTTCTCATAGATGGTGAAATGAAGAAACGAGAAAGAGGAATGTCAGATTACAGGACTGACATTTATTCGGGCGTTATTGTAGTGAAATGGTTAGATAACAACACGGTTTGCTTGGCTTCAAGGTATGCAGGAATAACGCCACAGGATACGTGCAGACGCTGGAACATTAAGGATAAATCCAGGGTTGAAGTTCCAAGGCCAGCCATTGTTTATGAGTACAACCGTCATATGGGTGGCGTAGATTTAGCAGATATGCTGGTGGAGATGTGCCGAACTCATATTCGGACACGAAACTGGTATATAAGACTCTTCTGGTGGCTTATTGACAGAGCAGTCTGCAATAGCTGGCTTCTTTTCATGTCAGACGTCAAAGCGCTCACTTCAATGACAGACAAACCGATGATCTTGAGAGCCTTCAGGTCTGAAGTTGCTGCAGGGTTGTATGCCTCGGCGCGTGTGATGCCCCAACGTAAACGTGCCAGACCATCCGCAGATGTTGAAGCAAGTCCCAGCCCCATTCGAAGTCGCAATCAAATCCGACCGGCACTATCTGCTCAAGCCGATGGACTTGATCACTGGCCAAAAAAGACTGAAAAGCAGAGCCGCTGCAAAGATTGCAAATCGGGATATACCTCTTTTGAATGCAAAAAATGTGACCTTCCACTGTGCCTTACTGCCAAAAACAATTTTTTTAAAGCCTTCCACACCAAGTGAAAATGCCCCATTTTTATATACTCGAGAGGCTAATGTCGTATTTTTACAACATGGTCTAAAATTGACAATTTTGAATAAATCATGCAAAAAAAAATTTTTTCGTCAATAGTCTGACCTAGAGATTACATGGGAAGCGTTGGAGATTTTTCCTGACATTCGTTCCTATAGTGGCCCGTCAAGGGTTAAAACTGAGAACTTCTCGATAACGAAGGGGATGCGTACATTTTGAATAAATAATCGTTCGGGCGTTCTTGATTTTAATAGAATCGATGTATGACTTATTTTTATCTAATATGTCTTATATTGCCTTTCGTATTTCTACAGCTGAGTAGTCAGAAAACGGAGATTTTGGTACAAAAACTATTTGCTGCATTTTGATGTCTAAGAAACCTTCTTTGTGAAACAGCTGCTTCGAAAGAACTGACAATAAACCCAAAAAGCTCTTTTTTCAGTTTTCTGGTTTTAAAATGAAATTCAATCCTTGTATCATAACATCTTTAAAGTTCTTCTAGCCGAGCGTCATTCCATAGGTTTTCGTTTTAATTTGTAGAACAATTGCATTCCTGCTGCCATCTACTTATTTTTTAACTTGAAAATGTTTAAACAGGAAAACGTGTGAAAAATATTGTTCAAACTCACTTTTTACAAGTAGAATGAAAATAGGGCAAGATGGTTAGGTCAAGTTTTACATCTGAAAGGTTTTTAATAAGCCTGACAATTCAATTTTCAGCTAGATTGTGCTTCTTTTCATTGCCCCTCATGGTGGTTCATGTTTTTGGTTACCGAAAATTATGTTTATTGGTAATCCAGCTGGAAACAAATGAAAAGAACAACGTCCTCCAATCAGGTGGGAATAGGTAACGAAAAAGACTTGAAGCAAACAGAAATTTGATGGGGGGGGGTTAAAAATTGATGCTCTGAACAGAGAGGGGTGAAAGAAAGGAAGTTTGAAAAGAAGGGATTATTCTTCTTAAAAGAAAATCAGTCGCTACGACACTTTTCTAGGACTCTAACTTTTCATCTTCTTCCAATCAGGTTAAAAATCTGTCAAATTTTTTAAAAATACTACTCGTTTAATGATGCTATTTACTTACAGTAAGAAAAATAGTAAAATTCATGTTTTTTTTAAAGCCCTCGGAAGTTATAATGTGGATCAGGAGTAAAACAAGTTACAGTTGGTTTTCAGTAGAAGCCTGGATTCAGTTTTAAACCCTGGTTAGTTCTTATTGGTTCGCAGCATCAGGGTTGCAGTTATCTATTTTCTGCAAATAGCAACAGAGAGTGAAACCGGCCGTGCTAACCCGTTCTCGATAATTTTGCCTTAAAATACCACTATTTTCTTTTAAATATTTTCACTTTTGTATAAATTTGAAGGGATGCTGAAGATCTAGACTAACAATTTTCAATATCTTCATTCCCTTAGAAATGTGAAATTTTAGTTGATGAAAACGGTCAAATTACCACTTTTTTCGGTTTTGTCTGTTAAGACAATTAAATTCTAATGGTGCTTTCACACTGCCCTGTAGGAACTTTTACACTGCATAACGTAACACTTTACGTTAAGTGGTGCAATCTTACTGAGGGATTATTTTCCAAAAAGTAGGTAGTTCTAAGCAGACTCCATTTCTACATAGCATTTATGTTACGTAAGTTAATTTTAATCTATGGAGACGTCAATATAGTAGTAGCAAAGGGGAATTTCGGGATAAGCAATTACCGAATTTTAATAACGAATTAAGAAACTTCTCAGAAATCGCCTTTCACGCTTGATCGGAGCTTAAATATCTAACTCCATTGCATATTTCTAATTTTGGAATAGTTTACCTGTGACGATTTTGGTGATTTTGGACAATAAATTTGATGGTTTGATGTATTTTTGCGTTAAAAAAGTCCGAAGTGATTTATTTAAGTGTAAAAGGTTATAATTAACGCAAAATAGTTTTACCATCTGGAATAGAAAATTATTTAAGCATTTTGAAAACCGTTTAATTTGTATCCCCAAATCTGACTTCAAGAATAAAGGAGAGTGTGTAGATGATTTACAATGATTATTCTTCTATTTCGAAACTCTTGTCTTTTATTGAATCGCTTCAAAGTGAAAGTTATACTATGATGTCGATTTAGGAAAATTGGAATCGTGATAAGATCGTAATTGTACCGGTAGAACTTAGTACGTAAAGGTAATTTGATCTAAGGGGTTTCGTCTTTTTTTCCTGGCTGTCATATACGTTGACACACTGGAGCCGATGAAACAAAGACTTTTGTCAAAAATCATGAACGACGGAAATGAGATACTCTTTAATACCGGTTTATATTCAACATATTTGCATCAAAAGTTAATATTGAAGGACAAGCGTTAGCATAATTCTCTCTTAATTTCCGAGTAACAGCAAAACCTTTTTAAAAATATATATTAGGCAACAAAAAATTCTTTTAGATTATATAGCAACCAATAACACCCAAGGATTTTGGTAAAATGAGTTCCCGCTCTGCTTTAAAGTGAGAAAATTATATGTATAAAGACGTTACAATTAGTATTCAACAAATTAATCGTTAAAATTAATGTTCAATAGATTAATTGAACTAACTTCAAAAAGGAAAAGGGTAAAAACACTGAGTAATAGCTTAAAACCCTAGGGTCTAGAAAGTGGCATAAGTTCTATTGTGGAATTTTTAGCGCATATTTTGGTCTAAATTGCATTAAACAAAATTCTAAGATAGTCGATAGGCTAGTTAGTAACGTTTGTAAAGTCTTTGCTTGTAAAGATCTATTATTATTATTTTGTTTCAAGTCCACAATATACAAAGGTGTAACAAGTGTAGTGACACAAAGAAAAACACATAAAAATACAACGCAAATCAAGGATAGAAAACCAGCTACAGAGTAACACACAAAATTTAAAAGAAACTAAAAATGAAGAGAAACAACATAAGAGAAGGGGAAGAAAAAGAAGAGAAAAAAACTCACAACTTGCAGAATCTAATAAGCAGTAGCATATAGAAATATGGGCACAGGCTGTCATTATTGTTATCATTATTTAAATTTCACTCACTCTTTACAATACTAAAAAATGTGGAATAACCAAAGAGAGAAAAACAAACAAACAAATTAAGGAAAAATAACTTACGATTGAAAAACCTGATAAGGTGATGGTGCGGAGATAAACGAATACAAGCGGTACTTGAAAGCCTTCTGTGTAGGGCTTCCAGTTTTATAGTAACATCAGGAACAAAAAAATTATTAATAACTACTCGGTTTTTAGTCCAAGGTGGAAGAAAAAGCAAAAATTTACAAGATCTAAAATAATTAATCTGGAATCGTGTTAACACTTTTTTCTTAAGAAGGAAAAAAATTCCAGAAACAAAAATAATTGAATGATCACAAAAAGTACAGTAGAGCTTGGCAAACGCAAGTTTATTATATTTATCTCTATTGGCAACAATTTTAGCATATCATAATCGAATTTTCTTATTAATATTGGAGACTGTGCGCTGGCGCAAGCTCGGAAGACCAATAGCAGTAGAAATACCAAGCCATCGAACTGAATCTACGAGAGGGATAGTAAAACCACTACAGCAAAGGGGAGTACTAGAATTTTTGCTAAAAGAAAGAAATTTACAATTATCTACATTAAGAAAAAAGCCTATATCTGAAAAAAGTTTATTCAACACGAGAAACTATATTAGATAGACAAGTTTTAGTACGGCTTATAAGAAGCAGGTCATCAGCATATTCAAGATATGAAACATCAGAAAAACCAGAGAGATAAGTAACCGATATCTTTGTCAGAACTCAAGAAATACATAATTTAAACAGTGTCGGAGACATACTCCACCTTCCCTTAAACCTCTTTTCACTTTAATAATAGAAGCTGGTGCTGATTTCAGCCGAAGAAAAGAAATTGAGTACCAGTAACGAAGAAGCATTATAACGGATAGATTGACACCGCAACCATAAAGAGCAGAAAAAAGCTGACTATGACATACACTATCGAAAACGTTTGACAGATCTAAAGGATAAAGATATATACTCTTTTCTTTAGAAGAGTTCTCAAGGAGCAAAGAAGATAATACACGATGTCCATGCTGACAACCTACTCCGGGCTTAAATCCAAACTGGTTATCTTTCTCAAGCGTATTATTAGTCACAAAAGGTAGTAAAACATGCTCAAGAACCTTGTTAAAAGGGCAAGAGACAGTAATAGGTTGGTAAGAAGAGCAAGTTAACGGAGAATTTCCCCTTTTAAAAATTGAAGAAACACTACCACACAAATAAAAATCTCCCGTACACTAGAAGTACAAATACACATCTGGAAAAGTAGGTGTAGATAGTCAATAAGAGGGGGTCAATCTAATAAAAGGTGAAATCTAGACATACCATCATTATGAACATTATCTTATTTAAGTTAAGTATCTGATTTATGCAAAAGTGAAATTAACTTATGGACAAGAGTGGTACTTCAAGGCGTATTTTAACGCAATATTCGCGAGCGGAATAGTATATCTGGCTTCATTCTCTGTTACTACTTACAGAAAACAGATAATTGGAAGATTGATATTGTACGCCAATGAGAATTTACCAGACTTGGAACATCCAGGCTGCTGCCAGAATTCAACAGTGATTGTGTTTTTTTTTACACCAGAGTCAAATTATTGCCCCCAGGGCTTAAGAAAAAAACATAAATTTCACTATGTTTCTTATTCTGGAAATAAACAGTATCATGAAATGAATAGTATTTTTTTTAAACTGGCTCAATCTTAACCTAATTGGAAGAGGATCAAAAGTTGGTTGAGTCCAGAAAAGACCCCCAACGTAAAGTAGAGTAAGTGTCATAGCGGCCACATAAACAGTGAAACCAAAACAAGGAATGAATCTTCTTTTCAAACTTCCTCCACTGTTGGGTTTGTTAGCTCCAATTGGAGTTTCAACCTTGCCAAATATAGTACTAACACTGAAAAAATTATTAGCACCAAGAAGCCTGCGGCCAACATAGATACGTATATTTTTCTTTCGCCCCAGTCGGTTAAGAGCTTCACACTTTACTCCCTTCCATCAAATTTCTGTTTGATTCAAGTCATTTTAGTGACCTATTCCCAGCCCATTGAAAGAAGTTCCGCTTTTCGTTTGTCCCAACCTGGATTACCAAAACTACGATTTTCAGTAACTAAAACGTGAAGAACAATGAAGGACAATGAATGAAAAGAAGAAAGGTCTGGATTAAAATTAAATTGTCAGACTTATTCAAACACCTTTCACCTGTATACCCTGACCTAACCATTTTGGCCTATTTTCATACTACTCGATAAAAGCAGGATTGAATAATATTTATGGCACATTTCTTTGTATATACATTTTCGTTTTAGTTACATAAATAGATGGCAGTGTGAGAGTAATTATTCAGTGAATCAAAAGGAAAACATGTGAAACGTAGCTTGGCTAGATTATTTCAAAAGGTGTTATATTACAAAAATAAGTATCCGTTTAAAACCAGAAAACTGACAAAACAGCTTTTTCCCGTCTATGGACATTTCTTTGGAAGCAGCTAATTTACAAAAAAATGTTTCTTAGACATCAGAATGTAGCGAAAATTGTTTTGGTACCAAAATCTCCCTATTGTGAATTCTCGACTGTGAAAATACGACTCGAAATAACCCAAATTACCCAATGTCACCTTTTCATCTTCACTGATTCCTAGCCTTAGTGATTTAATCTTCTTAACATTAATTTTCAAGCCTATTCTAGCACCCTGAACTCGCAAAACCTCTGAAAGTTCACTCATTTTGCTCACACTTTCACCTAGGATGCTTAAATCATCAGCATAATCTAAGTCCAGGAGAGTTTTTCCTCCCAACTCGATTCCGTGGTCTCCTATTGCCATTCTTGTGCCCCTTAAGACAAAGTCCATCAAAATGATGCATACAAAGAAGGATAGAATACAACCTTGCTTAACTCCTGATTTAATACAAACCAGCTACTAACCCCATTTCCTACTTTAACTACAGCAGTGTTATTCTCGTATATAGCATTAATCACTTTAATTTTAGCATTTGTTTTTTGCCATAATTTGGAAGTAAAAGACCTGATGTCAAGCTCCATCCAAGAAGACATTAAACAGATGGTCAGTGCACAGATTCAATAAATGGACTTTTTTGGTAAAATTGCAGATATTGAAATAAAGTTTGCCGATCATGTTGCTGCTCAAACTGATCAACTTAAGCAGCAATAATTAAAAAATCAGCTCATTGTTTTTGGATTACCTTAGGATACTACATTTGATAAGCCTGAACCTAAGTTTTTTCACTTTGCCAAGATAAGGATCCTGGCATTAATCTTTTGAACAGTGACATCGTGTTTGTGAAACATATTGGAAAGAGAGCTGATAACAAAAATTGACCAGTTATTATCGAGTTCTGTAACCTGAGATTACGATTCTTGCTTCTTAAAAATAAAAAGTACCTGAAAGGATTCGGCGTGGTCATTAATAAGCTTTTACTAAACCTAGGCTTACATTTCTTTCTCAAGCTAAAACCCATTGTGGCAGGAATAATGCATTGGCTGTGAATGGTAATATTTTCTTCAAAAGTGGAAGTAGGGTACTCTTTGGTGACTTTAATACCCTTCCTGCTATGGAAGAAACTTTTGCCAGTATTGTTTCAGATTGACTAGTGCTGCTTAACATAACTCTTTTCTTTACAACAAAATTTCATCTGCTTGGTCATTTTTTCACACATTCTTGTTTTTTTTTCTTTGGCTTGTGCTTTTCCCTTGTCATCAAAATGATTACATGCAGTTCTTTGTTTTTTTCAATTTATTTTCCATACTGTATTCTTCATGTCCACACTAATTTTGCTTTATCTGTTTCACCACATTTCCAACTATTGGATAATGAAAATGGATGATTATCCAGATTCTTTTCCTTCTCTAACTAAACTTTCTCTTTTTGATTCAGTGTGCTTTGATTCAACTTTTTTTTTCTAGTGATGATGGTGAAAATGATTCTCTGTTAAAATCTCTTCATCAGTCTGATTGTTGTTACCATTGTTATGAACATTATTTTGAAAAAGTGCTGCCTTCAATGTCTTCCACTAAAAACTTTATTGTGTTTACTTTGAATGTGCAAGGTTTAAGGTACAAACGGGATAATTTTCTGCAATATATTGGTGGTGTTAATTGTCTTTATGATGTAGTAGGTCTCACAGAGACCTGGCTGTCTTCAAGTGATGATATGTCTGTGTATGACATACCAGGTTTTACTGCGTATAGCTTAGCTAGATCTCTAACTAAGTGCTCTGTTGGTATATCCCTTTTTGTCCGAAGAAATTATAAAGTTGTGAGACGTTCTGATCTTGACCAGATTTTTGATCCGTTTTAAATAATAGAAGTGTATATGCTTTGATTGTTGACCTGTCGTGGGATACAGTAAGTTGTGATACTATCTGTTTTTTTATAAGCCTCCACCTTTCCCAGAAGTTAAATTTTCTGAATTAACCGATAAAATTTACTCAGTTGATCAGCTTGCTTGAAAAAAAAATTTTATCCTTGGAGACTTAAACTGCAATTTATTGAAAATTGGGTGTGATGACGATTCTGACCGTTTTTTTAATCTTTTTCTTCCTCTGGCCTTCTTCCTTGCATTTTCTTTCCTATTCATGTTGATCCAGTCAGATCTTCTGCAACACTGATTGACAACATTTTTCTGTCTTCTAAAAATGATATTAAATTTTCCTCTAGTATTATTTTCTCTTATCTTTCTGACCACTTTCCAATTTACTGTTCTGCTCCCAAGATAAAAATGCCGAGCCAAGAGGATGCCAAAGGTGAGGGTTATATAATATTTTACAGTCAGATCAATATTCGTAACAATGTGTCTGATCATTGGGCATCAGCCTCATTAATGAGTCAGTTGCAAACACTAATTGAAAAAAAAATTCCACTAATAAAATCTTCAAGTAAATATTAGCCCAAGATGTCTTGTATGTCTCCTTGTCTTGTAAGATCGACACTGCAGAAGTCAAAACTATTTAAGCTGGCTTGGAAAAGCCTTGAACCCGATAATGTATCAAAGTGTAGGCATTATCAGAATGTACTAGCATCAACAATTAGACTAACTAAGGGTAAGGTTGCCCCTACTATCGGGGCTAAAAATTTGGTAGAGTGTTATGACTGAGGCTCTGGGTAAGGATCGGTACACAGAATTCAGTGACAACTGATATTTATTATAAGAAGATATAAAAGAAAATAATTCCAACTCTAATTATAATAATTCTCAACTTCTTCTAGGTCTGTTGTCTAATATACTATGGGTCTGCTTGTTCAATCCTCCAATGTTTACCAAGAAAAAGGGGTTTAGTTGATTTTAGGCTATATAATGTTTCTAATTGAAATTACTACACTTGAATAATCAGAAAGACTTGGGTACTTGTGTAACTAAAGTTCTTTGCGTCAGATTATTGTTCCTAGGAATATCCTTTTTATCAAATCTCAATGGTTGTATAAATTAGACCAAGTTTCAGGTTTATATCCTGAAAGGAAAGTTAGTGTTCTTTGGAACTTTGATAAACCACAACTTTCTAGAGAAAATTGGATCTTTGGACGGAAGAGACTCGAAATCTTAACTAAGCAATTTAATTCCTCCTTTATTCCCTAACCATTCTGTATAAACATCAGGGCTGCCTCTATAAAAAATTAGCGCAGGTTGAAACGCTGAAGTGGTTAAAAGAAGAATCTGACTCCCTCTTTCGTATAACGTCAGAAAATTCGCTAGGGGATGAATATTGTATGGTCCTCTAGTTCCAATCTTCTTATATATAAAATTTTAATAAACGCTAGGTAAATTCCAAAGGTCACTAAGCTGGAAGGAGGAGGCAATAAAGGATCTTTAATTTATTCTTTAATGTCAAGGAGTTTATATTGTACTTAAACCTTAGGTTATTCCCACGTTCAAGTTTCTAAGACGAGTTAATTTTATCTCTATTCCAGTCCTTAGTAAATGCTGTATTTCACCTAGGGCCCCCAAGTCTTTCTAATCCAAGATATCCCACATCATTAAATTATAATAAGATGTGGTACTTTGACTTCAGTACTAGCTTTTATTCTTATGTCTCCTGTATACATATTAAATTTATTACTTAGCCTGGCTTATCCAGGTGAAGGAAATCTCTCAGAATTTTACTTCTTATTTTAATGTTATATTCAAAAGGGAATTCAGACAGACGTTGGTAGCCTATCTTAATTCCAAAGAAAACACTTACTCGTTGTTAGTTCCAAAAAAGACTACCCCATTTCCGTCCCCGAACCATTATTTTCAGCTTTGTCTTATTTTGTCAATCTTGTCTCCCATTAGCGAAAGACCAGTTTTGATGGAATCCCTCTTTTTTGGAACAGAGCTAATAACAATTCTTTGTTCAAAAATGTTGCTTTCCGCTTTCCCTATATTCAAAAAACCCTGTTTTGTTCTATATCTTGTCATGTGATATTGTCACGTAATATTCTAGCCATTGAACTCTGATTTTAAAACGGTCCGGTTTAATTGCATTTTATGGACCTTGCTGAATCAAGGGTATTATTATTCAAGTCTGATTTCAAAATGTTAGGTTTGTTTTTCTTACACAAAGAAAAATAATGCTTCGTTATTTTTGCCATTACCGAAAAGTCAAAGTAAAGCATTCCTATTTCTACAATTTAGTCAGGTTATGATACCTTTCTCACAGCCTCCCACACTTAAATTCTTAGTACAGTTACTGTTTTCTTAATGAAACCATAACTTTGCTAAGAACTAATTTAATTCAGTTTCTTCTTATTCCACAGTTACGTGACAGCCTTCAGACTTTTGTTTCCTATAGTCTAACCATTGGTTTCTTAATGTTTTTAATATTATTCCTATAGAAACTATTCCTACTAAAGAGATAAGTAGATTAAAAGTATTTAAAATTAATGTCCAATAGTTAGCTATTTTCTTTCGTCTGTCTTCTCTTAAGGATATGTGCATTTTCCTCAGTTCATCTACACCAATCTGCGTTTTGGAGTTGTTCTGGAAATATATAAAGATTAAATTTTCAAATTCATTATCCTAGTCATTCTCTATCCCAGCTAGGGAGAGGTTCCCCTTTAGGCTAGTTATAGATATGTTTGAAGGCGCCATTTATTTTGTAATGTGTCCCCTATACATCCTGTTCATTTTTAATATTTCTGCAGTTAGAAAACATTCTGCTGGCAATTCCACTATTGAGCTGCCCTTTATATATGTGAATTTACTGTTTTTCTCCGTTCTGCATTTGAAATGTATTCTTATTTCTTCTTTGAAAGGAGATGTGATTATATACTTTTCCCTTCCAATTCTTTGGATAAAGATTTTATTTTCCTTTACAATTTTGGTTGCACACACTTTAATAATTGATGCACTATTTTCCTTGTAGTGTGCTATACTTCAGGAATTCATTTGTGTGCTTTTAATAAGATATTCGTGGTTGCATATTAATGGCACACCCTTTAAGTTACACTCGTTTTCTATATTGTAATCTTCTAAGAAATATTTAGTTTAATCTCTACTCAACCCAAAAATTTAAACTCGTTTTCAATTTGAAAGAAATATGAAGTGTTTGACACTGGAATGCTGAACATTTCGAACATTCTGAACCCATCTTGTTTATTTGATATAGAGAAATCGCAGATAACCAGTAATTCCAATTGTTGTGTCGCCATATTGCAGCTAGTCGATTTATAAAGTTCCAGTAAGCCGTAGCGTCTATAATTAACTGATTTTCTATGGCCTATTGGTAGTGAATTTTCAATTTCGAAAATTGTTCTAAGCATGTCTGCCGGATCCGTAACAATGAATGGGAAACTTTTATTTTCTGCTTGAAGAATAGAAAGGATTACTGTTTCTATTTTCTTTACTAACCTTTTTATTTGGATTGAACTTTTTGTCACTTCCTTGTTTATCTGTAATTTTAAAAAATTTATCTCATTAATCTCTCTGGACACATATTCGATAATTCACTTGGAAGTCCTTCCCAAAATTTCTAAACTTTTGTTTCTTGCCATTCTTAATTCTCTGTCGAAGTCACTCACTAATGATATAGATCGGTCCGATATGTGTATTAACTTTTCATTTTTTCTGTTAAATAATCTACTTGATGAAGGATTTTTTCTGCATTTTCTTTCGTTGCTAGTCCTGCGACCCACCCTATTGTTTGTCCCAAAAGTGGTAATAGACTTCGTTTGTTTCGTTTTGTGTTATCCTTCATTAATGATTCTAGTATTTAAAGAATTCCATTTCCTTCACTTAATTCTAAATGTAATAGTTTACACTTATCTATTACATATTCCTTTAGATCATGTATTTCTCTGAGTTCTGTGAAATTTTTTTCCCTTTTCTGAGTCTTTTTTGACTATTTTTTCCATAATTTTAATATTTCCGATATTCGAAATGATCAAATTTAGGTCGTCCAAATCAGATCTGAGGCTTTCCATATTAACATACCATATTACCTGATGTATTCCGTTAACTGGGAAGATTTGACCAATATCCTTGATAGCTATTTGGCTATGTATTTCTGTTTCCTTAAGCAATATCCCTCTTGTAAACAGGGTCAGCCAAACAAACAGGATTCCAACCATTTCTGAAATGGTTTTACGTCTTTTAGTTATCTACTAACGTGGCAGGATTTAAGTGTATTTTATTTAAAACTGTAGAGGGGTCTGTGATTTTACATACTCATGACACAATTTGTTCTGAAATACATAATAGGCTATATTGAGTAATCGTGCTTCATGTGAACGTCGACCCGATAACCGTAGGTGTGTTGATATGGCCATTGTCCCATTTCGGGGGTGTCGTCCTTATGGTAGACAGTCTTTCGGCTGTCAGAGAAGATTACATTTTCACACCACTTACCCTGTGAATATAATTGCGGATTGTACTGTTAATTTAGTTTATTTATTTTTTGGTAGTGTTTGTCAATGTCCATGGATTCTTCCCTTAATTTACAGTAAAGAGTTTTACAGTGATGGCAGGCTACATGTGTATTTTATTTAAAACTTTAGAAGGGTCTATAATTTTACATACCCATGACACAATTAGCAGTGAGAAAGTTGAATGTCTTATTTTATGGTATTCTCATTCTTGTGAACTTTGACCTCGCTACTTTCGATGTTTTGATAAGGTTATTAAGCCATACCAAGAGTATATTCCTTGTGGTATGAGGGTTGCATATTGTAATAGACGTTTGCACTTTAATAACGATTGTAGTTCAGATATACTCAAATATTCTGCTCTTAGTGTTGCCGATCTTGACCAAGGAGATCTTTACTTGTATCCAGGCTTTCCCCATATTATTTTACTTTAATTTGCTTTAAGTTATGTCCAGTTTAAAGTGTATTATCTTTTTAACAAGTGATGGGAGGGTCATTTTAAACACCCATCATAGTGTTTCCTTAGACCAAACCGACAATTTAAGGATTTGGAATATTTCATTCTGTAGGAGCGCAATTTCATTGGGGGCTCCCACCCACCCAGAGTCTCGGGCAAGTGACCCAAAAATTTCAAAAATTCGTGAAAAATTCAAAAATTTTTTTCAGAATGTGGGGCTAAGCTTAGGCAACGAATAGATACTATTTTAAAGATAAGGATGGTTTTAAACGATTGTTTGCCTGTTATTTGAGGTAAATTTACGGTCCCATGTCAATTTTAAATTCTTGGTCAACCTTCATAAGACCATAGGTGGGTGTACCTTGTTTGCCTCTTTTTGAATTCTTGATCCGCCTGCCTAAGACTCTAGGCAGGCATGTCTTTCCAAAAACTAACCTGACAAGTATGTCTCCAATAAGAGAGTCCATGCATACTCCTTTTACCCGTGCCCCAGTCATTTAAACATTTGCCTCTCACTTACTTGGACTATCTGTCTTGACTTTTCTCTGTCCTACTGTTACCCAGCGTCTTGATGCAACCTATACAACCTATTCTAAAATACTTGATAACTTCAATTCAACCCGTGAACTGAAGTTATCAAGTATTTTAGAATAGGTTAGGTATAGGTTGCATCAAGACGCTGGAAATTGCCCTATTAATCTTCGGTGTATGGTTTTGGTTCTCGGAGGAATTTCGGTTTTGACCCTTGAACACTTTCACACCAATTTAGTGAGAAAGGAAACTAATTTATATACTGTCCAGGCTGCTGATTTTGAGGGTTTTTGTGTAACTCCAGAGGATACTGGTTTGGAGAAGCCCTTTGAAGGTTTAAATTTAGAATAATGTATGTTTGTTAGTTATTAATGTTTTGCCATTTTGCCGTCAAGAAAATCCTTTAAACTAGGATTTTTATAATTTAATGATTTTGTCTTAGCTTTCCTTTCCTGGATAATTCTTCTTTGTTCGTAATTATTACTACCTGTTTGCAGAGAAGTATTCCCTTCCGAATTGTCATTTATTTCATCACTGGCAATTCTGTTAACGGGTTGTAATTGAGATTCTGGTAAACTCAATTCTCTATCTGTTTCTGCGCTACTAGAATCATTCAACTCACTCGAAGTCATTATGTAAGGTTGGTTTATACTTTTCAAATAATTTTCATTTATTTGGTTTAATGAACTTCCCTTTAAATTACATTGCCAAATATTATGGGGGATGTCTTCCTCTATCAGTCGTCTGTTATAGGATCTAAGGGCTTGTCCTTTCCCTTTGACCTTTGTTTTTCCAATTTCGGGGTTCATGGCTAAGAATCTTTCGTGGTCGTTTATCTTTTATGCTGTCTTATATTTACGAACCGTCGTTTAATAGTTTTTAACTCGTGTAACAAAAAGACGTTTTTATATAATTCAGATAACACTAGATAGGGTCCCCTATAAGAATAATTTTTTGATGAACTTTCTTGAATGACATACACTAAATTATTAGGTAAGATTTAGATTTCCAATATTTTTGTTGTTGTATTGTGCCCCTTTCGGGCTCTTTTTAATTCATTAATAAATATTTGTCGGCTGACAAATACCTCTTGAACGAGATTAGATACCCATTCATCTTCAGAACAGAACCCCTTCCTCGGATAGAAACAATGCTGTCAAATACTGACTTCGCTTCGAAACCATGTAGTAGAAAAAAGGGTGTATATTTCCTGCTAGCATCTATACTAGTGTTTAACGCTAATTGTATGAATGGTAATAATTCACTCCAATTTCCTCTATGTATCTCATCGTAGTAGTGAGTTAGTGTTCTTTTTACACATTTTACTCTATTTTCTGCTAATCCATTTGTTTGGGGGTTCTTCGTTGATGAATGTATAATTTTGAATCCTAATGCCTTGGCCATTTCATTAAAGGTTTTGCTTGTAAAGCATGAGGTCTTATCTGACAGTAGGAAATCCATATTTCCAAAATGTGATACGATTCCTTTTATTATAAATTCCATCACTGATTTTGACCTGAGGTCTTTGGCTGGTGCCATGACTGTATATTTAGTGAAATGCTCTACTGCAATAATTATATATTGTTCACCGTTAGAGCAAAGTTGTTATTTTCCCTTGGTATCCATTGACCAGATATAAAATGGGTGGTCGGGGAAAATACTTTCTTTTAGTTTAGGATATATAGTGCTAACTTTATTCCTCCTCAAACATAGATCACAAATCTTTACCGCCTCTTCAACTTGGCAGTACATATTCTTAAAAACACAACTTTGTTTTAACTTATTCAAAGTTTTTACAATCCCTATGTGTGTTCCTAGGGAAAGGCTCGTATGCATAAGATTAATGATTCTGCTAATTAGTTTTTTTTTGGTAGAATGATTTTAAATTGATACATCTGCTTCCTTTTTTCTGAATTGTCTATTGCGTACAATAGCCCTTCGACTAGGATCAACTGGAGATCTCTTAACCATTTCACAACAAAAGGATTCCCTTCCCCCAAATTTGAAATTTCTGGTATATTGTTAATATTTGACGTTTCGAGCTCTGCCCGAAACGTCAAATATTGGAAATTTTTCCTGCGGCTTACCCCTCTTGGTGCCTAGGTCTGCGGGTATTCCAGACCCATCCCAATCATCTATGATAGTGACTCCTTTCATTGTCCTAGTCTTCGCAATCTCCACCACGCAAGCTTGTCGTATCTATAGCGGCTCGTCCCTGTCCAAGTCTGGATCCGTGGATGTTTCGGATTCAGCCCGATTACTCATGGTTCCAGTAACTCCCGTAGTAGTTCTGGTCTTCGCAAGTTCCGCCGTTAGAACTTGTCCTTTACAGGATTTAATTTCACTCCCCTCTAAAATTAACCTGCTGTCTGTAACACACGCATGTGTACTGCCCTTTACTTTTACCTCTTTCAATTTGCCATGGACAGACCCAGAGGTCAGGCATCAATCCCTGTACCCAGGCTTGTTCCTTCTCATAGAAGGAAACTCTTTTTCAGTATTACTATTGAATTCATCCCCTTTCGATGTTTTGATAGCTCTGGGAATGTTTGAGCTACCCGTATTTGACTCAAATCCCTCACAGGGCCTGGTCAAACCAGTCTGGCTCAACTGTTCATTGCTACCCTCCTTAGAGCTTTCATTGTTTTTATAAGTATCCTGGGGAGATTTTAAGCCTAAGAGTGTATTTTCTAATTATATTATTTCGTTGATTGCCACCTTAATTTCAGGATCTTCTAGTTGAAGTCTCTTCATCTCTTCCTTTCTTATCCCAAAGAAATCAATCGGTACTTCGTCTCCTAATAAGGCTAAATATTCTACTTCTAACTCATCAAGATTAATTCAGCTATTTTCTTTAACAGACTGTGAGCTAGGGCGACTCAAATAGTCAGCAGGGTTCCTGCTAGTGGTAATGTGATGATAAGTATATAAATCGTTGTCTAAGAGAACCGCAATTCTATATAATTTTAAGTGAAGATCTTTGGATCTTTTAAGATATGTTAGAGCAGCACAGTCTACAAATATGTGAATTCTCGCGGCCCATAAATATCCCTTTTGGAAGTGCTTTAGATTTTGTACTAAGGCAAAAAGTTCCGTGTTGTGGTTATGAAACCTAGAGGCTGCGCCATTAAGAACCTTTGAATATGTTGCCACTATTCGAAATCTATTAGTTCTACCGCATTGTTGCATTAACATTGAAGCAATGCTTTTTTCCGAGGCGTCCGTGACAAGGTAAAGTTCTTTGTCTTTATCAGGAAATTCTAGAAAAATACTATTTAGATTTAATAATTCTGTATTTAATTTTTCAAAGGCTATGCTTTTTTCTGGGCGGAAGATAAAAGGAAAATTTTTTCTAGTTAGTCGAATTAAAGGTTCGGCTAATTTTGCGTAATTATGATAGAAACCCCTGTAATAACCTGTTAAGCCTAGGAATGACCTAATTCCTGTGACGTCACTTTGTAGTTCTAATTTATTTATAGCTTCTAATATTTGGGCTTGTGGTTTTACTTCTTTCATGGAGATTCGAAACCTTAACAAGTCACCTTCATCTGAAAAAAAATGGGATTTATCACTATTTAGCCTTAGATTAAATTTTATGGCTTGTTTTAAAGTTAGTTCAATATGTTTCAAATGTTCTTCAAAGTTCCCTGAAGTATGTATTGTCAAGTCATCTACATAACTTGACGAAAATGAAGAAAATTCGGTCCGTAGACCCAATTTAAAAATTCAAGAAAGGCACGATGCGACACAAATGACCCTTGTGGTTCGCGTTTAAATACATGAGAAATTCCCTTATTCGAAAAACTAAAATATTTTTGGCTTTCTTCAGCTAAGTTGCAGTGACTAAATTCATTCCTAATATCAATAGTTGAAATAAATTTGGTTTTATTTGGTAGGTCAGAGATGACCTGTGAAATTTTTCGAATACCCCACTGTGAGTCTTTTATCGCTTTATTTATTTCCCTTAAATCTATGAGAAACCGACTGTTTTTTTCATCCCATAATGGGTGGAATTTTCCCATCCTTTCCAGGTTTTCCTATGCAAAATATTGGTGCTGTATATTCGGAACGTCTTATTTCAATTATTCCTACTTTTACCATTTCGTTTATGTGTTTTTGTAGGCATTCTGTCATTAAAAATGGTAAAGGGAATTGTTTGACACACTTAATATTTGTACTTTATATCCTGGGAGGTCATTTTGCCCTACATCATAAGGTCCAGTTGCAAAGGCTCGTTTCAATTTTAATAATACTGTCTCTGCTATTTGTTTTCTTTCTAATCTTAACGGACCCGTTTTAATTCTCTTCAAAAATTCACTGTCTTTCCATACTATTTTATAATCCTCTATAGAGAGGGATTCTTCTTTATTTTCTATTACTCCTGCTGCTAGGAGAGTCGTATCCGTTAAATAATCATTGTTTATCACCTCATATGAACCAACGGTTTTACCTCGTGGGAAGTTTAGAGGTTCATTGCTAGTGTTAAAATAAACTATTTTTTTTGCATCGTTATAAGTTTCACATAGCGACGGAGATATGTGTAAGTGTGTCTCAATATTCGGGGTAAACATTATAGTGTCGCCCAGAGCTATAAAGGGGGCTGAGTGATTCGACAATTTGGCCTTAATGATTTTGAAACAATTGGCCTGAATACAGATCTTTTTCGCTGTATATGTTGCTCCCCTTCCCAACATTTCTTCAGTGAAAAACGCAAGGGAATTTATTTCCTCCTTACTTGTGTTCCCTACAGAAATTTTATTATATTTTAAATTTAACGTACAACCTAGTTTGTTTAAAATATCATATCCTATAATTACGTCAATTTTCAAGTCTGGGACGACTAAAAATTTCCAAAATAATCTTTCATTTCGTTTTGCCTCACCTGTAGTGCAGAATGCTACATTTATTTCTCCTATTAGTGGTAAAGTCTCTCCACTTAAAGATTTCACGACTCGGGAGGATGGTTTGAGGCGTCCACGAACATCTACCGGAAAGTTTTGAAATATTTCATCTTTTAATAAGCTTCTTTGGTATCCACTATCCAGGAAACATTCTACAAAATTTTGGCCTGCTATTTTAGCAGTCCACATAAAATGGGAAAGAACTTGGTTCAGTTTTATTTTCCTATAACGTACCAAATAAATATTTTCATCTTGATTAAAAGGTGGGTTTGTGATTTTGTTTTCAGGCTTGGGACGTACCTCCTCTAAGTCCTGCCTGATTAATTTTTTTTTTCAATAGGATTTGGTGCCATAGATTTGTCTGCACTATGCCTGAATTCTTGCCACCTTATGCATGCTAGATTTTGCCAACAATTTTTCCGGTAATGTCTGGGTTTCCCTAAATTTGTACAGTTTGGGATTCTGCAATCTAATTTCAAGTGTCCAAGCTTCCCATAATTAAAACATTTTCTTCTTTCATAGTTATAATTTCCCTTGTTTTTATATGTGGTTAATTCCAGGTTCTTTGGTGGAATTACTGTCTCTTGAGTCTACTACCGCTGCTCCCAAGGATATATCTGTGAAGCCCCTATATATTAAATCTATTGCTTCGAATCTTCTTGCAAGCGCTAATAATTCATCCTGGTCGTCTGAGGCCTTAGTTTGTTCTAGTACTCTTCTTCCAATGGAAGGGAGCATGCCACTTTTAAAAATACTCATCGTAATGTCCTTTGTTCTTATATCAGAAGAATTTTTTGCGTAGTCTATTGCCTTTCCCCTGATCCGGGAGTAAGATTGGTGTACTAATTCAGATGGTCTTTGTTTCTCGGAGAGCAGTTCTTGTGGTTT
>NW_028300403.1:0-47764 GCF_049724085.1 Artemia sp. Qi Xiang Cuo | reverse complement strand
CACAGGAAGCTTAAACTTGTTGTGGTTTATACAACTATCATATTGTTGCATAAGCAGAGCCGGTACTCTATCTTTCTTATAATGCCAATAAAAAAAGGAACTCCCAAAAGTCCATTGACTTCCCATTTAAACAACTCATTTTTGGCAAAATGAAACATTAGGGCCGTTATTTTGCACTAAGATCTTAAATATAAGATCTAACATCTTTCTGCAGATTTCCGTTCTTTTAAATAATATTTTTTCAAGATCTTACAGCTCACTGATGTTAGCGAAAAGTGTGAAGGACGCCATCTTTATGCCATATAGAACAATGAAAAGAGAACTTGATGATATACTCATCATTGTTCTTAGACCGCTGATCAGAGCAGAATCATAAAAGAGGTTTGCAAAAGAAAGCCATAAGATGTAAGATCTTACTGCTAAGATTTCCCGTTTAAGCGTTCTTTGTCAAAAGATGCAAGATCTTATCAAAAAGATGAGTGAAAGAATGGCCCTATTGGTCTCCTCTTCTTTTCGTTCTTAGATTCACAGGTAACGCGAGTCAGCAGCCTTTTGGCCCCGGATAGCCTACGTACAATTTTTAGCAAGTAAATAGGATTCGTTTCTATTAATTTTTAACAAACGGAGAGGAGCGTATAGAAATTATTACAGATTTTTGTGTAAAGGACGCATAATTTCATGAATTATACGAGTTATTCACTAGCGTGAACGTCTTTTAGACGAACTGCTTATATATTTACGTCGAATTACGTCCCCACACGATAGTATGAGACCTGAAACTAGGAGACTGCATAATTAGCTTTTCGATAGTTCATAAGTCTAAGATTTTCTTTCGATAGCATTTTTTCTTGTATATTTCTGCCCATATGAGCCCTCTTCTGACGTTCTAAGACAACTAGATCGACACACACAATCACGCTCCATGGCCATCCTTCTTGGAGAAATTCGAAATTTGAAACTTGTGTGGGTAGAACCTACAAAGTTCTCAGAAACATCGAATTTAGTTATGTACTTTTCCTGGACATCAAGGTCCTTTTGAAGGTTTTCTCAAAAATAATTCTAATTTTCCTGTGCATTGCTTTTTGAAGGCTAAAATTAAAACTGATTCGCGAGGCTATACTCATTTTAAATGTTATCGCGAGTTCTTCAAAACTTTCTGGTCAGCAAGGGGATGGATACTTGCAGTCTACCCAAGACAAAACTCTAAAATGACAGTAAAAAGTGATATTAATTCGCGAGTTAAATGAGTCCATATGGTGGCCGGCGTTTACCCCCCCCCCCCTCCCAGAAAATGCCCCCTTGTGAAAAATACCCCCTCCCGCGGAGACATGGCTAATTGTAGAAAGAAAAAAGCCAAGACGGATAGTCCAAGTAATTCCAAGTTATTCCGTATATGAAAGGAGATGTCCCCTCCTCAACGCCTTGCTCTATACGCTAAAGTTTTAAATTGTTTAAAAAGAGTTGTGGGAAAGTCAAACTTCAGCGTTAAAGAGCGAGGCGTTGAGGAGGGGACAACCCTTTCATATACGGAATAATTTCTGTTCGTTTTAAGTTTTAACGTCGGTCCTTACTTTCAGTTAAAAAAAAACTTGTTTTTTTTATTTAATTTTTGAACGTTTTTGAATAAATGCAGGTTTTGATTTTGACTCACCATACATGAATAATCAACACCAAATTTGCATATTAATTTTATTTTTATTTGGTTTAATGGCTTTCTCGGAAGTTGTTTAATTTTATTTACGAACGTTTTTATTAGTAATAAATAAACGTAACTTACGAATTAATTTACGTAACGAATTTCTATATTCATATATTTTTAATACATATATTATGGGGGTTCGCCCCCTAGTCAATACCTCGTTCTTTACGCTAAAGTTCGAATTTTGTTCCAATTCTTTAAAAGTGACCTCTTATTCACAAAAGCCATTAATTAGAATAGATAGCTCTTATGAAAGTACTAAAAAATATTTGGCTTAAAGAGCGAGGTATTGACTAGGGGCGAGCCCAATAATATACGTAATATTTTCTGTTCGTTTTAAGTTTTGATGTTGCTCCTTACTTTCAGTTGAAAAACTTGTTTTTTTTATATAATTTCTGATTTTTTTAAAATAATGCTGGGAAATCCGGCGCACTCTTCATAGCAATGTCCCTTCCCACATGAAGACTTCCTTCATGTAAAGATCCTCCAACATAAACCCAGACCCAGCCCCCCACTACCAGAAAAAATCCCCCTGAAAACGACTGTAAACTTCCCAATAACCAATACTATATGTTAACATTGGGTAGAGTTCATAACTTTCAGCCCTCCCCCCGGGGACTTTGGGGGATTAAGTCATCCTAAAAGACATAGCTAATTTTTTGGTCACTTAAAAAGGGCACTAGAACTCTTAATTTCCGTTCCAATAAGCCCCCCCCACGATATTCTAGGACAACTGGGTCGATACAATCACCCCTGGGGGAAAAAAACAAACAAAAAACAAATCAACACGCATCGGTGATGTTTCTTCTAGCAAAAAAATACAAAATTCCACATTTTTTGCAGATAGGAACTTGAAACCTCTACAGTAGAGTTCTCTGATACGATGAATCTGAGGATGTGATTTTCATTAAGGTTCTATAACTTTTAGGGGGTCATTCCCCCTTTTTTCGAAAATCAGCTAAATTTCCTCAGGCACGTAACTTTTGATGGGTAGGACTAAACTTGATGAAACTTATATATTTGAAACCAGCAGTAAAATATGATTCTTTTGATGTGTCTATTGGTATCAAAATCTCGTTTTTAGAGTTTCGGTTACTATTGAGCTACTAATACCATATTGAGCTTACTAACATATTGCTGGTATGTGTTTACCGCATGATTACCGGCTGAGCAACGGTCTAACCATTCACGGCATTAGACATCCGTGAACAAGTGCTAGAGCGAGAGAAATTTGGGACATTTTTGGGGGGAGTCTACCTGCCCAGAGTCCCAGGCAAATGACCCAAAACTTGAAAAATTGAAATTTGCTCAAATTGCGGGGCTGAGCTGTGCCAATGAATAGGTGCTATCTGGAAGATGATTGGAGAGAGGCTAGGGGGAGAGAAGCACAGTATAAGGGTACAATTATAGAACCCAAAAAATTGGGCTTGTATGATGGAAGCGGCGGACATGGGCTAGATTGGGCCCCATGTGAAAATGAAAATATTGTTGCTATGTCAGTTGCGAATGGTTAGTTTGGGGTGGGGGGGGGGGGGTATTTTCTGGGGGGTATTTACTGCATTCACCGGGGGGTATTCGCCGAGAACCAGTCCGTACATGTCCATAAAACGAGCTAACGTTTATGATTGGCTTGTCTTATTCGTTCTACAGAAGTAGAAAATTACTGATATGGCCAGGATCAGATTCAGGATTTCTTTTAGGGGGGGGGGCAAAAAAGGTTTATCCGATAAAAAAAATTTTAGGGGGCGCAAAATAGATTGATCCGATAAACTTCCGTTAGGAGCCAAGTTTAATTAATGAAAACTTGAGTTAATTAAGTAAATTACACTACTTTAGACAACGCTAGGGGGGGGCTCTCGCCCCCTGGATCCGCTACTGGATATGGCAAGAAATTAGTTAAAAAGTTTGCATCAACATCACTTTTTCCCACTTACTGGCTCATAATATTATGTCGTTGTATGGTTTGCCATTACAGAGGGAAAATATGCAGTTCTAAGCTTCCATCTTTTCAATTACGAAAATTATGGCCCTAAAATTTTTGGCCATAAAATTTTAGAGCAGATAAGTGCGCATGAGCTATTATGAAGGAGGGTCGTGTGCCTCCCTCCTTCATAATAGTGGATCATTCCTGAAAGAGTGCATTTAAGTATGACGGTACTAGGCCCTTAAGGTCCAAATCGACGGTGCTGATCTCCGTTTCTTGGTCCTTCAGCCAGGAAGTGCAATGGGGGGCTGGGAGCC
This sequence comes from Artemia sp. Qi Xiang Cuo, assembly GCF_049724085.1. NCBI lineage: Eukaryota > Metazoa > Arthropoda > Branchiopoda > Anostraca > Artemiidae > Artemia > Artemia sp. Qi Xiang Cuo. The sequence continues at coordinate 43,824 of NW_028300403.1, read as the reverse complement.
AGCCATCCTGTGCTTTCGCACACCCTTCCTGTTTGCCTTCCTTAGATATCTCCAGGTACCCATTTAGAGTTGGGTCGACTCTGGCTAAGCTTATAGAGTCCCACCACTGACCCGCGTCCCAAACCAAATAATTGGCCTCGCCAGGGATCAAACCCGTGCCCCTTGGACAAAGAATTCTTGGACAAAATATAGAATCCAGGTACTTGTGCATTATATAATACAAACTCGAGAACTTGTATCGCGAAGATGAGACAATACCCGGTTTTCACCCTGTCCATACCAGACAAATCTCTCGGCTCGTTGGGAAACTACATTATAGCTATATTTTAACTAAATATTTAGTTGGTTTGTTGGTTAGGTTAGGTAATTTTAGGTTACGTATTTAATATAATGCGCTCTGAGTGGCCCCCCTTCCATAATTCTTTGTTGTAGTTTTCATAATTTTGTTGCTATAGTATTTTATTTTCATCATATTTTGTTTTATTTCATTATAAATCACCGAACTTCACATCTCGAGTGTTTATTATATAATACACAGGTACTAGAATCAATTCTTGGGAGTGTGTGTGGGGGCGTGGGGGGCAGAAATTTCTATCTACGGCTTTGTTATTGATGATGGATGATGATTGTGTCCCGCCCATTGTGGCATGTTTCACTGTAGAATAAAATATTACATATGCTTGCCGAACTAGAGGTAAAAAAAGAGGCGGGGCATCATGAGCCTCGCTCATGGTTGCCAACTGGACATATTCCTGTGTGCCGGGACACAATGACATAATAGGGTAAAAAAAGGGACATATTTTAGAAATTTGGGACATGAAGGATATATTTTACAAATTTATGACATTAAATAGAATATTTCCCCTCTGGATACATATTTTTGTAAAAAAAAATGTAATTTTTCACCAAATCAATATTAAAACTACTTGTCTAGCACTAAATTTACTTAACTACTTACTTTCTACTAATTTTTTACAAACGCTATTATTTTTCGGAGTTGCTTGCTCTTTCCCGCAGACAACTATTTGCAAATACTCTTGAAATTCTTTACAAGTTTGTATTCTTTCATTATAAACGATTTTATTTCTCCTTGCTTTTACGTTACAGTCAAGATAATATGCAATGAGGCACCTTTTTAGGCAACAATCGCTTTCGGCTTCCAATAGTCAGGCAAAAACATTTATTTATCAAGTATTACTAACTGAAAATGAAAAGTTAGCAAAAGAAAAAAAAAATAGATTCTTGATGATCTGGAATCAATGTTGATATCAAAAGATGTACCAAAAAATTAGCTTATTGTACTGATTCCAAATATATATTATTTTTTAAGTACAGGGTTACCCATTAGCGGGCCTGAGAAAATTTGCCAAATTTTCGTAAAAGATGAAAAACACCCCATAAAAGTCAAAGAATTTTAATGGCAATCCCGCCATCAGAGAACCCTACTGTAGAGATTCCAAGCTCCTATCTATAAAAATGAAATTCTATAGTGTTTGCCAAGAAGCATCACGGATTCGCGTTTATTTGTTGTTGTTGCTTTTTCGAGGGGCAATCATATCGAACCATTGGTACAAGAATTTCGCAAGAGGGATCGTTCAAACGAAATTTAAGATCTACTGTCCTTTTTAAGAGACCAAAAGATTGGAGGACAACTAGCCACCGTCCAACGCCCTTTTTTCCTGAAAGTCGTCTGATCAAATTTATGAGAGAGCCATTTTGTTCAGTATTGTTGAAAGGTACAATAGATATGTCCTTTTTGGAGATGACATGACCCCTCAGAACCACCAAGAGGAAGGGCCGCAAGTTATGAAATTTGCCCATTGTTTACATATAGTGTTTGTTATAGGGAAGTATACCAACATTTTACAAGGGAGGAAGGAAATCTTCTGGGGATTGATTTTCTATGGGGAGAATATCCCATTGGGATGGATGTTTCTGGGGTGAACTTTTCAGAGGAAATTTTACATTGGGAGAATTTACCAGAATTTGAAGACAGTATGTTAGTTATTCCTCTTTTTTCTCGTTGTTGATCCCATTGCACATGTAGAGACACTCTGAGGGAACTTTCAGGGGGAAGTTTTCAGCGGAGTTGGAATTCTCTTTGGATTTTTTTTTTTTGGGGGGGGGGGGATTTTCCAAGGGAGAAATTTCCATGGGGGAATAATCACCAGGAGAAATCCTCCATGAAAAATTTCTGGGGGGTAAGCTTTTCAGGGGGGGGGGGTATTTTCAAAACAGGGATATTCACATGCTGAATCTCGAGATTCATGCTGAATCTCGATCAGAAGATACAAGCACCACCACAGTCTCTGCGATGCGAGTCATATCAGAGTCAAGCCAGTTTGTGGGGTTCACACGATGAAGTCCTTATAGTCAATGCTAGAGATGCTTCGACAGCTGCCGAATATAAAATGGCTCTGCAAACTTTCAATAGGGAGCCAACATTTCCGAGAGAAACTTGTCCACTCAAATGGTGGAAGTATCCTGCTATGGGGTCCCAAAAACATATGCACGAAGTTGCAATGAAATTCATGTCTAGGTCCGCTACTAGTGTCTTTTCTGAAACAGAGTATACCAAGACTAGTTAGATAATCACTGAACGATAGAACAGACATGCTCGTCTTTTTGACTTGCAAGCTGTTTATTGTTCGCTTCTTGAGACCATATAATACCAAATTCCACCTAGGAATTTTTACCACATTCATTTAAATAATCGTAGCTTTTTTTTATTTTTTGATATCATATTAATTTAAATTTGAAAAAAAAAAAGTTATACAAATTAAATTTTATATAACATGTTTATTAATGATCTTCGGCAAATATATTAGATAGTAAAAAATTTATCCCAAGTATCGGTAAAAATATCGATATATTGATATATTGATGGATCAAATGATCGAATAACATTAGTCTTTGAATACCAAAATTGGATTTGATAATATTACTATATAATTCTGACTAGAAAAACTGGTTTTTGATATACTCGAGTATGCATCACACTGTGGCAAAAATGTTGCTTTATTGCGGAGATAAATAGCGATTTGTACAATTAACAAGGCTAAAAGCTGAAATTCCTTTAGGTAACCACATAATTAAACTTATGACAGTAATATAGAATCAAACGTTTAGCAAAAATAAGCAGTAATGCGGAATAATCTCTATTATATAGAAGGGAAGGAGGGGATTTAGGGACCAGGGGTGTAATTTACTATGGAGCTGGGGGGGGGCAACTACCCCTCCCAGACCTCAGTTTGCCCTCTCTCCCCAACCTCTGTTCGCCCCCCGCCCCATCTGAAAATTAGTTTCTCCCAAAATCTTGTCAAAACTAAGATAAACCTACATAATTCAAGCATCAACACAAACAGATCATTTTTTTAAGTATAAATTTACCTTTATTAAGTGAAGTCACTAAGGGGGGGGGGCAGTTACCTCCTCTCTGCCTTCCAAATAATTTGAAAAAAAACTATAATTTATTAAGTAGCTTTAAAACTGTTGCTTGTTTTAAGAATTTAAAATGTTTCATTTTAAACGAGTTCTCTTTTTTTAAACCTTTCAAAGGTGGAAATGGATACAACTTTTACATTTTCACATAGGACAAACATGGAATAATTGAGTAGTTAGAAGGTTTATAGACAATGAAAACAAATTGTTTTACTGAAAAAGAAATTATTGATAAAGAAAATCAAACTTAGATATTCTCCTAATTATACTCGTACCATAGATATATAAGTCAACCCATATTTATTCTGACCTTAGTATTTGGGTATTTGATTTAGGACTCTTTACTATTTTAATTTTTATTTCCAGAATTTAATTGAAACTCTGATTCTCTTATTTGTCATTAAAATGACTAATAATCGCGAATAACGTCCTATTCCATATGTTTTGGATTTGCATGCTAACCAACAAATGTAGGACTGCCTATATGTACCAGTGCTACTTGTGGGACATTTATCTCTGCATCAGCATGTTGTGCGAAATGTCTGTTGACAATAGAATAAAGTGTATTTAAACAAAATATTAATAATTTTCTCACAATTCAAAAATTTTGTTTGCACGTATAAGCGGTGCCAACCCATTTTCTATTTCTATCGTTATCAGTTTTATCATGCAGCACTAGGAGAACAAGGTTTGATCATGAAGGGAATTATAGACATAAAAACGATATTCAGTGTGCCCCCCCCCCTCTGGAAATCAATACCCCTCTAATCCTCCAATTTACAAAGAAAAAACTTTTGCATAACTTTTCAATAATTCCTTTTATTTAGACAAAGACACAAAGGGGAAGATAATTTCCAAACTAGAAATTAATTTTCCCTTCAAATTGGCATCCCAGGAAATTTTTCGTCAATTTCAAGATTTCTGCCACGATCATGCCATGAATAAGATTTACTTGGCATTCTTTGTCAAACAATGCACAATGGTTAAGTTAATAATTCTAACCTTAGCTTTTTCAAATATTTTTTGAATTTGAAATGTGGTTGATATTTAAATATGGAGAATATGTCACTATATAATGTTACACAATCTGTGGTAATACTTTGACTTATCTTGTATATTTACTTGGACAGCGCTAGTACGCGGCTTGTGATTTTTGTTTGGCTTTATATGACCAGCTGATATCAATAATATTTATTAATATAAATTGGTACAACCAAATCAATTTAATATGAAATCATAAATAATATCTCAGTAAATCCTGTATATTAAAAGTTTAGCACAACAAATTAAATTTTAGAGAGTCAAAATCCATTCAAAATTACGAGCAAATGAATAGCGCGATACTCAGGGCTATTAAAATAGAGTTTGGTAAAAAATTAATGAGATTGAGAATGCAGTGGTGAGCGTGGGTGTTGACGGAAGTGGAAGGGATATATACTGCAGCATTATTCGTGAATCTAGCTGAAAAAAGCCAAGTGTATACGACATTTACCTGTAAGCTTTTGCTTTAATGTTAAAGAGTTGGGCGAGTCCATTCAATGGTGCTTACAAACTAATATACCATTTTGCAGAGCTAGATATTCAAGTCCATAGATGTTTCATATAAACAGTCTTTATTTATATCAAAGCCATAGATACTTATCACGTACAATGCATACGTTCGACTCTCTCTCTCCAAAGGCTCAACACACCAATATATACGTATCTTTCTATGGGTTTATGAATATTTTCTAGGAATCTAATCACTTTTCACATTACTCTGGTTAAACACATATTCAAGGAAACCCTTTGGATTCCGTGACAAGCGGAAGCTGTGTTGCAACAAAAATATTGACAGCTAGGTTAAACTATTAACATAATTTAAATCAGGAAGAGACTTTACAATCCACCCCACTCTTAAAGAGAACCAAAGTTCTTATTATTTCCCTTCAGATTTTTGAGTTATTTAAAAAAAAATTCCTAGTATTACGAAGCAGAATATCCATAAAACAAAAATAAAAATTAAACAAAAAAAAAATAAAAGAACAAACAGCAAATACTAAATTAAAGTGTGCACTTAAAAACATACACTGAAAATAAAAGTGTTCTGTTTTGACGGGGAATCACTTTGGCAGGATAAGTCTTTAAACTGTGCTTCCCTTCTCGGCCACAAAACTGACAATGTTGACACTGTTTATAAGTGAAAGCCCTTTTGTTCACTAGGTGCGCAGTCACTTACAATTGTCCCCTACACGTAAACATATAAATATATACTTATCAATAAATCTTATCGCGTTTTAAAGTAGTGAAAGCCTATCTTTGCGAGGAAAAAAGGAAAATTAGAAATGAGGATTGGACATAATTCCAATTTTCTTTACAAAATCTGCTATAAAATTAAACATAATTTTTATAATGATTTATGATTATTATTTGATTATGATTTATTATCAATCTCCTTATTGAGGGAAAAACCTTGGTAACAGCAGCAATGTTATCCATATATATATATATAATTTCCATTAACTAAATTAATGCACTATTTTTAGGGGATGTTAAAAAAAAAACATTGAATAATTAGTAAAATATTTATGCACACGCGTTTTAAGATCTGAGTATCCTACCCAGAATAATCTGAATCTACATCCTCATAAAACCCTTGTGGGTGCCTTGATCGTTTTCCCCGTCCTAAATCTTGATCTGAATTTTGGTTACTTCCCAAGTATGTATTTATATTAGTCATTTTCAATCCCTGGTGAAAAATTACAAAACGGAGGGATTGATTCTCTTTGAGGCACCTTTGAGTTAATTGGCGTAGAACTTACAATTTCTCCTTGTTGTCTGTCTGATATTGACTGAGGTGTAGAGAAACTGGTACTATTTATTTCCTGATGATATTGTTCACTATTATTACTACCTTGGTTATCCAATGGACAAAAAATGGTTCTTTCTTCGACCATTTCTCTGTTTGAAACTAATTCTGAATTTATTGAGCAATTTTGCCCTTTACTTCTGTCCTGAATGTTTAAAGGGTCAATAGGGTCAGTTACAAGTGAATTAGTTTTATTTATTCCCCTACTAGGTGTAGAAAAATTAAACACTACTGGCATTCTATCCATATTGGGAATGTCCCTCCGAACTGATTCACGAAAAGCGTTTCCGTTGGTGTTCCCTAACTTATTTGGCAGCTGGAGGATTTCTACAGCTTTTTGGAACGCGGGGTTTCGCTGGAGGAATACTGTGGTATTTTTCACAGGTTTTAAGAAGCGTGCATGTACAGTGCGACGCATTTGTCTTTCTTGAAGTTCTTGTAGAAGAAAAACAGATTGGTAAAGCATCTTAATAATCACATAAGGCCCACGAAACTTCATGTCCAGGCTCCTTGCAGTGAAGTCCTGTACATGTTAAGTCACCCGTTTTAGTTCAGGCAATTCATGAACGTGTTTATTATATTGTCTGGCTTGTTCTTCACGTGATTTTCCCATTTCTCGTGTGCCGATTTGGCGAATAAGAAATAGAGATTCGACTAGAGCGACTATGTAATCCTCGTGTCGAGTATATTCTGTCCTGTTAGGACGATTCAACTGTAAGTCAAGAAAGGTAGTCGGTTGTCTTCCAAAAATCATTTGATATGGCGAAAATTTTGTGCTTGCGGAAATGCCAGTGTTGATGGCAAGCTGAATTTCAGGGAGGTATTTGCTCCAATTACTTTGATCTTGGGCGCAAAATGCTCTGGCAATAGCCTTGACGGTCTTTACTGAATTTACACATTGTCCATTAGCTCGGGCGTTATATGGCGTGGTGCAGCGGTGTTTAATATTCATGCTTGCTAGGAATTTTTGTATTTGCTCGGAATGAAAGTAGGGTGAGAACTCGAACAAACCGAAGTATCCTATCACCTTTTCCCTAAGGAAATCACAAATTGATCTTGCCGTTATGTCCTTTAACGGAGCTAACACGACAAATTTAGTATAATGCTCTATAAGTATTACTATATGTCGGGCCGGAGCACCAGTGTCATTTGGTGATGGTGGGAGGGGACCTGCGGTGTCTATGCTAACTATTCTAAACGGATACATTGCAGTATCTGTTTGGCCTAATATTGGATGTATGGACTTCGGGACCTTATTTCTTCTTAAACAAATATGACAGTTTTGACATATTGTTTTTACCCTCCTTTTCATATATTGAAAAATACAAATTTCCTTTAACCTTTCGAGTGTTTTTTCAACCGAGCCATGAGCTCCTAACATTTTATTTGAGTGTACCAACTCTGTATAAGAATCCACAAGAATCCCAGGCAAAATAATTTTTGGCGTTATATTGATCCGAAGTTTTCCTGGTTGTTCCTGTGGATAATAATAGAGAATTGAATTTGTCACCCGTAATCCGTCCATGATTTTGAGTAACCATGGTTTTGGGTACCCTGAACTATTTCCCGACGCTTCCCTGGCGTCTAGTTCTGTCCCATTTTTTTGATACCCTGAACCATTTCCTGACGCTTCACTGGCGTCTAGTTCAGTCCTATTTTTTTTATACCCTGAACCATTTCCCGACGCTTCCCTGGCGTCTAGTTCAGTCCCATTTTTTTGATACCCTGAACCATTTCCTGACGCTTCCCTGGCGTCTAGTTCAGTCCTTGTTTGTTTATACCCTGAACCATTTCCCGACACTTCCCTGGCGTCTAGTTCAGTCCCATTTTTGTGACCCTCTGAACCATTTCCCGACGCCTCCCTGGCGTCTGGTTCAGTCCTATTTTTATGACCCTCTGAACCATTTCCCGACGCTTCTCTGGCATCTAGTTCAGTCTCATTTTTTTCAATCAGTTTTATTACTAAATTTAATTCTTCATCTTCTCTTTGTAATTTGGACATTATTTCCTGTTCAATTCCTACGAAATCCACTCCTTCGCTTGAATGTACGCCCGCAGCGACAAATTCAAGTTCATCTTCTGTCATTTCGATAGGTCTAGATCTTTCAATAGTTTCGGTAGCAGGTCTACTCAATACATCAGATAACTGGTATTTACCAGGCAAATACCAAAAATGAAATTGAGGATTTTCTAAAAGAAGTAGAGATATTCTATATAACTTGGACGAGAGTTCGCGCATTTTGTAAAGCTGGCAGATGGGTTTGCAATCTATTAGCCAATATGTTTCCCTCCCCCAAATATAATAATCAAAAGCTTTTGCTGCCTGAGTAATTCCAAATAGGTCCCTGGAGAGATTATCTTGTCTTGCAAACTGTTTAGACAGGACCTTGCTGAATGTCTAGACACGGCGAAATTCGTCACCAAATTTGTCCATAATAAGAGCGCCTGTAGCTATGGCGCTAGTGTCAACTGCTATATAACAGGGGGTTTTACCTGTTGTATCTGGAAAGGCAAGAAATATGGATTTTTCATTTGAAATTTCATTTTTTAAATTTTGAAAATTTGTTTCATGTATATCTTCCCAAACCCATTTTTCTCCTTTCCGAAGTAATTTTGTAATCGGTGCGGTACGTTCACCGTAATTGATGTAAAAATTTCTGTACCACCCAGTTAGCCCTAAAAAGGATCGTAGTTCTTTTGAATTTTTAGGTTTACTAATATTTTTAATGGCCTCCAATTTGTTTTTTAAAGGTGCGATTCCTTGACTTGTTACAGAATATCCCAACAGATTTAGTTGAGGGGCAAAAAATTGTACCTTTCCTGCTCCTAATTTTACATTGTGTTGCTTTAACCTTTGGAAGACCCGTTTAATATCCTTCGGGTGTTGCCATTCATCTCCAGCTGACGAAATACAGATATCATCTAGATACATGGATATTATGTCCCCAAAAATGGAGTTATCCAGCAGCAGATTTGCCCACTGGCAAAATGCACGTGGCGAGATATTGGCACCCTGAGGCACAACATTCCATGTATATGAAACACCCCTTGGTGAATGAAATGCGTAATAATGTCTGCTATCGGGATGTAGGGGAACGTTAAAAAATGCATGCGTAAGATCTAGGACAGTAAAATGTTTCTTATTGCTTAGTTCCTGTAAAACATCTTGAATTTTTCTGATAGGCCAAGCCGAATCTTTTACCACTGCGTTTATTGCCCTGCAGTCAAAGACTATTCGTGAGGTTTCCATAGTCCATTCATTTCGAGGCAATATTTTTCCGTCTTTTCGTTTTCTAACCAGAAAAATTGGAGAACAAAATTCTGACCTTTCCGGACGGATTATGCCGCCTCTGGCCATGGCAAGGATGTGTTCTTGCAGTAGTTCCTGCATTTTGAGAGGCAGGTTGAACGAATGTGGCTGTGGAACTGGCTTGGTTTTGTCTATATCAACTCTATATTCCATTAGGCTCATTTTGCCCACGTCGTAACAATGAGTAGAAAATACTTCACGAAACTCTTTGAGTAAAGCTATTAATTCTGATTTGATTTCCAGGCGGTTATTTAAATGTGACAGCTTAAATTTTGATATGAATTCCATATCGCCCAAGGTTGGTAGAAGAATTTTATTATCAGAATATTAATTAATTTCCTCTGCTTTAAAGGCAGTTACCAAATTATCCTCAATTTCTTGAAAAGTACCTACGACAGTCCACCAATCGGCAGAAACATCGGTTCCTCAGAGTTATTAAAAATCACTATTATAGATTTGTCGTTTCTTACCATGTTTGCTGAAGCATTTATGAATCCTTCCATTCCGTCCCCTTGCTCAAGAAGGACGGTACAGCCGTGTGGCACCATGTTTCCAACAATTGATCTAAGAGCAATTTCAGCAACTTTCAAACATCTTGGGGGTAATGAAACTGCCTTTGGTAAAATGACACTACCATAGGATTGACCTATACATTTGTCTGAATTTGAGCTTTTGAATCGCATTTGATTATTGATCATGTCTAATTGAGTACCTAAATTATGCAAGAGATCCCATCCAATTATAAGCTCAAAGTCTAAATCTTGAACTACCAGAAATTCCCATTCTTTAGCTTGTTTTTCAATTCCATCCGAAATTTGTATCAATATGGTCGCTTTTTCGTGCGCACCCACACTTTGGGACATTATAGGTTTTTTATTTGCTAAAGTATTTTACATTAGTGTAATGAAAATATTTTGTATAAGTTGGAAAATAAGAAAATTTAATAATTATTGTTGGCATCCAGGACCAATAAATGATTTAAATGTCTTATCCCCCAACAGCACTTCATGAAAAATAGGGAAACTTTTAGAACTATCCGAAATTCCTAAGAAACATAAAAATTCTTTACTGGAATTTTGATATTCATAATCTTTATTTACTAGCGACTCATTATTAAGGCTATTATGCTTAGTTTCAGACTGAGGGTCTTCCTTTTCCGTACCAGTCTTAGCCCTCTGTCTAGACTGGCTATTTAGTTTTCCGATACCCTGTCCGAATCTGGGTCTTTTTTGTACCAGCATTCGGAACTATCGTGGTTTTCGTTTACCACAAACATAACATGTTTTACTTTCGACCCTTTGTATCGAAAGGTTTGGGGGCAAGGAGACCTTATTCTTCCCTGGATTAGGGCAATTTCTTCGAAAATGCCCAGGTTCTTGGCAATTATAACAAAGTCTGGATGGATTTTGCTGTCCAGGCCCCCTATCGGATTGTGAATGTCTATTTTCATTCCCTTCATAATTATTTTCCCTATTCTTTCGGAAGGGAGAGTGGTTCCCTCTTCCCCAGCCCCTTTGAAATGTCCGGCTCCTATATGAATGTTCATCTCCCATCTTCTTGCCCGGGGGGGACGGGACTTATTTTCAATCGATACGACAGCCAAAAAAACTCATTCGTTGGTTTTGTCGCAAATTCAATTTTTTCATACTTGGTCGCAATTTTAAAAGCATCCTCTAGGTTATTTATTTGATCCTCTTGTTCCATTAGTACTCTTTTAAAGGTTATGCGTGCACCTTCCCTAAAAGTGTGTAGTGCCAATGGTTGAATTGCCGGGTTTCTTAGTCCATCCCAATAGCCCATTGAATTCGCATAGGACTTAGCGGCTCTTTCAACTCGTTTTAAGAATTGATATACTGTTTCATCCGGAAATTGTTTACATCCCACGAGATCTTGTAAGATTTGCCCGGGGCTACGTTGAGGAGCAAAAGCCTCCAACAGATTTTTCCGTAATGTATCAAGTGTTAAATTCCCCTTATTTAAATCATCAAAAAAAATAGAAAATTCCCCTTTCATTAGCATTCCTGCTGTGGCAACCACTTGCTTTTCCGACCACGTTAAGGTATCTTGAATTCTTTTCAGTTGGCTAATAAATTCATTTATCTGTGAGACTTCTGTTAATGGTGTTATTAAGGAAGCTAAATCTGTTGTTGCTCTGATTGAAAGGTTATCACTTGACGGTGGATTATTTGTTGGACGCGGTTTAGAGGAAATTTGTAGATAATGGGCCATTGCCGCTGCTTCCCAGAGACTTATGTCAGAATAAAACTTACTGACTATTTCTTCGTCATAATCATCCCTACTTGGATCAAAGGTAGGGGGTATTTCTATGTTTCGTAATTCTTGCTGTGTAAGGAAGGCTTTCGCTTTTACTTAATCAAAATTATAATTTTCAGGATTTAATTCTGGGATATTCATGGTTAAAAAAAAACTAAAAATTGATACAAGAAAATAGCTAGCCTAAGCACTCCTAACTTTTTCCTATGCGCACAAAACTTTAGGGCTCACACTTACTCTTTGTTTTTCACTGGATGCAGATCCCTCCAAGGTTTCTTCTTCGATGGCTGGAGATTTCATGACAGGAGATGTGCGTAGATTGGTCAGCTTCGGTCACCTTCGGTTGATAAAACTGCGGTGGTTGAGAAACATTTAGAAGTTGAGACGACCCTGTGTAACAATATAACTGGCCAGTATTTTGTTTATTTCTGGCGTCTGTTTGGATGAAATGGCATCGGACTGGCTCTGCTGTGGATGGACTGGGCTCGAAAAATTACAGCACTTCTGACACCATGTTGTAAGCTTTTGCTTTAATGTTAAAGAGTTGGGCGAGTCCATTCAATGGTGCTTACAAACTAATATACCATTTTGCAGAGCTAGATATTCAAGTCCATAGATGTTTCATATAAACAGTCTTTATTTATATCAAAGCCATAGATACTTATCACGTACAATGCATACGTTCGACTCTCTCTCTCCAAAAGCTCAACACACCAATATATACGTATCTTTCTATGGGTTTATGAATATTTTCTAGGAATCTAATCACTTTTCACATTACTCTGGTTAAACACATATTCAAGGAAATCCTTTGGATTCCGTGACAAGCGGAAGTTGTAACAAAAATATTGACAGCTAGGTTAAACTATTAACATAATTTAAATCAGGAAGAGACTTTACATACCTTTGCCCACCCAAAAACTTGTTTACGCTACACTAGTGTCGTCTGTAGCAGCTCATTGCTGACAATTTTAGTAAAAGCCAAGCGCCAGCACTTATATTTATGACTGTTTAATGTATGTTTATTATTTATGATGTATTGTGTAAGGTTTTTAAATTCACCAAGTAACGTGTTTGTTAAATAGTTACTTTTCTTCAATACCGCTTCAATGGCATCTTTTTTAAGAACACCCCTTCTTGCCCCTACAATAAAAATTCAGTAGCTACGCTCTTATCTTTAGAGTAATATAAAGTACCTTAATAGTATTTTTAAAATACTAAATGGTACCTTTATGGTGCTAAAAGGCTTTTTTTTAGTTTTTACTGCCATTTTTAATTGATTTTGGAGACTCTTTGGGAGTCTCCCCAAAAATTCTTCAAACTGTAGATCTATTCCTGAAAGTTTAATTTTCCTAACCATTTTCCAAGATAGTGGAAAGTAGCTATACATAAACAGAGTAGTTATAGTAATAAATTAAGATCTGTAGATTTTAACTCACTGCAAATACATCTTCAGAATTGCCATTAAAACTAATTTGTTGATTTATTGCTATAAGTATTTTGGTTCAATGATGGGGTCATTCGGTATTACCCCATTTATAGTGAAACCTCCCGATCGAGTCTTCAACTGTATCAAATGCAATTGTTTTTCATTTCCCAAAACCACATTTTAATTGGTGCCGTGATGTTGCGACTTACACTGCAATATTTTTTAGTATATAGCATGAAGACATTTTAGATGATCATGTTTGTTATCTCTTTAAATACATCGATTAACTGTACTGTTTTTATTATAACCGTTTTTTAAATAAAAAATCCTTAGATTGTTGTTTGTTATTATATGACGGCTGGTCGTTCCTTTTTTTTCAATTTTTTTTTTTCAACCCCATAAGGGTAAAGAGATTTCTTAATACGTTGTTATAATCTTATAAGACTGAATTTAAAATATAACAATTTAATTTACTTGTAATTATAATTATATTGTTTTATTTTTAAGTTAAGCTATAATTTTAATGTCTGGTTCGAGGACGGTACATGTAAATTTAATCAATAGACTCGTTCCATGGCCCCATCTGTTGTTTGGACATGGGTGGGATAGACAAGAAGAAGAGTAAAATTGTGGGAAACGAGGAAAAGATATCCTGGTCTTTCCGGGATTTACATCCCGGAAAGACTCAAAGATGTACCACAGAATACGATCAAATGCTACTGGCCTTAACAGCCAAACTTATCACTATCAAAACACAACCATTCCAACAGTTAGACCCCAAAGCCACGCCAAAAATTGGCGGCGCGTCGCAAAAAAAAAACGGCGGCGCACCGCCGAGCTTGCATCAGCGCGCTGACGCCGCCGCTGAATCTACCGGCGGCGGCGTCACTAATACACCGCCGTTTTTTTCTCTTTTTTGGTTATCGATATCGACCACCGGGTTTAAACTCTCATACCGGCTAATCTGTTTCTTAAAAATAAATACTGTCATCTCTGGCTCGCCATGTATATCGGTTCATAGGAAGGAGAAGAAGAAATTTTTCTTGAAACAAAAATTCTACCTTCCACTTTAAAATTCTGTTCATTTTTCTTTCTGATTTTTCAGATGGAAAGAGGTAGGTAAAAGAGCATTAGGTAATTCAGGATGTTGTCATAGGCAGCGCAATCGAGATGTCTAAGTAAAGAACAATGTTGGCACAATGTTTTATTTTTTTTTTGTTTTTTTTTGTTTTCCATACCAGGGCAATTTGTATCGAAAGAGTTTTCGTAGAAATTTCAAAAAGAGCTAATTCGATTGGAACCTGGAATAACTAGTCCCCTCTTTAATAGTCGAAAGTAATTGGAAGGCAGCTAACACCCCTTCCACGCCCACCCTTTCCCCAAACACATCCAATCAAAATTTTAAGATAGCCATTTTGGTCAAAGTAACTGATTTCCAGAGAGAAAATATGTTTTTTGAGGAGGTTACTCCCCCACAACCCTTAGGGCAAGGGTTTTGTATTTATGCCCTGGAGGTATATAAGAACGATGTTGGCAAAATGTATTATTTATTATTTTTTCCTTTAGACCAGGGCATTTCATATCAAAGAAGTTGTCGTAGAAACTTCGAAAAGGGCTCATTCAATTAGAGATTGGGGTTGCTTGTGCCCTTTCTAATAGTCGAAAATGATTGGAAGGCAACTAACACCCCTTCCACGCCCACCTTTTTCCGAAACACATCCGATCAAAATTTTTAGATAGCCATTTTGTTTAACGTAGTTGAAAGTTCTGGAAATTAGGTCTTAGAGGATGACAACCACCCTCACAGCCCTTAGTGTGAGGGTTGTAATTTATGCCCTGGGGGCATATAAGGTGTTTATAGAAAGCGATTGTCGTAGAAACTCAAAAAGGGATCATTAGTTTGGAAATCGAAAAGCCTAGTGCCCTTTTTAATAATCGAAAGTGATTGGAAGGCTTGACATTTTTATAGTAGAGATCGATGTAGATATCATATATCGATTATAGTAGATATCATTTTTTTGTTGTTGTTAGTGTTTAGACCAGGGCACTTCGTATCGAAGGAGTTGTCGTAGGAACTTCGAAAAGGGCTCATTCGATTGAAAATAGAAAGGGCTGATGTCCTTTGTAATATTCGAAAGTAATTGGAGCTTTCCTCCAACTAATCCCCCTCCCACGCCCACCCTCCCATTTGCCTTTATGTTTAAAAAGTAAATGTTGCCTTAAGATTAAATCAAAATGCACTGTGTTTATGCTGATTCCCAATAAGGCATCTCAGCAGTATCCCAAGAACGACTGATGGTATTATGTTCAAACTTTCAGGGCTTCTTCTGCTCTTAAAATTTGACCAAATCAAAATAGCGTAAGTGTATCCAAGCTATCAAAGAAAGTAAACAAATTTGTTTGCAAATGTTATCAAGTTTTCCATTTCAGGTCAACTAGAGAAGGTATGAAACTAAATTAAACACTATTATTTGTGTCCAGATTTTTATAAGGGTCTATGTTGTTAAATTTTGCTGAAAATTGTTTTCCAGCATACAAATAGCAGGCCAAACTATAAATTCTTAAAAAAACGAAAAGATTTCAAATATGATTTTCTTTTTCCCTGAAAAGACTATGTCAATATAAAACGAACAGAAATTAATTAAAAAAACTGTTTCCAAAAAATAAGTTTTTTCAAAGAAAAGTAAAGAACTCAATTAAACCAAAAATGAGCAAAATTAAAGTCAAATAATCTACAAAGCGTGAAACTACCACAAATCAGCATCGATAAATAAATGAAACCCAAAACGATCAGAAATTACTATAAATAACCGAGTCAAACTCAAAACGAGCAGAAATTAACATAGGTTTGGCTCAAAACCCCTATGCCTTCCCAAGGCCAGAACATAATTTGTGCTTAACTGACAAAAATACAAATGAATATGCATTGCCAGTTTAATATGCATATACTGATATTTAGTAATCAAAATGTTAATATTATTTGATTTATTAAAGTTATAAAAGTAGAAACATTTATATTTTTTCAGTAAAGTGAAAACTATGTTCTGGCCTTGGAAAGGTTTAGGGGTTTTGAGCCCAACTTATGTTAATTTTTGCTCGTTTTGAGTTTGACTCAGTTATTTATTGTTATTTTTGTTCGTTTTGGGTTTCATTTATTTATCGATGCTGATTTTCGGTAGTTTCCCACTTGGTAGATTATCTAGAGCTAGTATAGAAATATATCTATAGAAATGAATTTCATTTTTTTGCACAGTTAGCAGGGCACATTGAATTTGAATTAGCCTTAAACTTTGACTTGAAACGTTATGTATTGACCACTTCTTTCAGAAAAGAATTTCGGAGGGTTATTCCGTGTTGATAAGAAAAGAGGGCAAAGGTGCAGTTTAGTTCCTCCTGTAGTGTAGTGCGCAGGAGCCCTATGGTGAAGGTGCAGGTTTGTTCTCCCTTATAAAACAACTTA
The DNA here is from genome assembly GCF_049724085.1 of Artemia sp. Qi Xiang Cuo. Lineage (NCBI taxonomy): Eukaryota > Metazoa > Arthropoda > Branchiopoda > Anostraca > Artemiidae > Artemia > Artemia sp. Qi Xiang Cuo. The sequence goes on along the minus strand of NW_028300403.1, from coordinate 27,062 downwards.
TTTCAGCAGATACAAAGAAGAAGCCCATTTGCAGCATTCTGTGGGACCCCAAGGTCCAGTACTAGTATCAGATCCCGCGAGTGGCAGTTTACGCTCGTCAAGTTCTGGCTGTACCAGCCACATGTGCCCCAGCTAAACGGCTTTTTAGCACGACAGGACTGATAGTGACTGCAAAAAGATCAATGGCTCCAGGCAGAGTGAACAAACTGAATTTTGTTACATCAATTGTAACTGAAGTGATGTAACCGCTGATTTAAAATTGTTGGTGTTGTTAAGCCATGGTATCTGATTTGTATACAGTGTTTTTTCGATGTTGTTATTTGTTTGTTTTTTTTTTCACTTCCTTTTCGTATGTATTTGACGAACAAGAGATGTTTGAACTTCAAACTTTGAAAGTTATACACACATTAGCCCAAATCATTAACAAGAAGGAAATGACTAAACACGGGATTTTATAGGAACAATGCGATGTTAAAAATAAACACAACATAGGTTTGCCTGGGTCTAGTGGCTAAAAATGAGAATTCTACTTGGTCTGATCGACGGTGAACATAAACACTTTCCGCACGGCCCAAAAAATTCTTGTTTTGTCATATTTTTCTTGTATGTTTTTAGTCAACCATTTAAAAATCCTTACTAAAATCGAGGTTGAACGTGCTTGGTGAAGTGGAATTTTTATTGTTATTTTTAATTAGAAAAATCGGCGCGCCGTGGTGCCCCGCCAGTCTAAAATTGGCGGCACGCCGCCAAAAAAAGGTCAGCGTGGCTCGCGGCGCACCGCCGCCGATACTGAATCACACATTCACCGCCGTCATTTCGGCGTGGCGCGGCTTCGGGGACTACCAACAGTAATGAGCCCTCTTTGCCGCCTATGTCAAACCTATGATGAGACCATCAACCATGTTCTTTTTCGTTGCCCTGTGGCAACTCTCAACCATAAAAAAGAATGGCTAACTTTATCTGCTATAGTCAAGCGCCTCAAGCTAACCCCTAATATTGACCAACTAACACAAAGGAGACACTCTTCAACTGATGATGCTGAATTGTTCAAAGCTGTCTTTAATTGCCTAAATATAGGTGGTTTCATCAATGATGTATAAAGCCTATTATTGAATAATAATAGTCTAATTTCTATATTTGATTTCCCAGGACACCCCTGACATAATCAGACAATACGAAAAAGGTTAAATGGATTCATCTGAAGCCTATAATTGAAGAAGAAGAAGATTCAGGAGACCAGAGGCATGAAGACAGTTTTGGAGATCAATATTATGTAATGTTGATCTGTATAACTAGGTCGTCTCTTTTTCAAGCAAAGAAGGGCTACATAAATAAGACTACAAATGCTGGTAGGTTGTAAAATTATACCCTTGGCTATCTTGGAAAGGGGTTAGGTTTGGAAAATGTAACTTTCAGGGATTGGTCTTCACACAAAGTAGGCTATTTCCCGGGAAATTATTTGAAGTACTTATCTCTACTCCTTCTCTCTCTAGAGGGTCCTGAATTTTGCCTACATAACAGGTCTATACCTAATGAAATTTGGACAAAAAAACATTGTACCTTTATTTTCTGTTAGGCCTATAGGTTTGTTTTTTTTGCTTTCGTGCTGGAAATTAAATTCCTGTTATTTGAGTAGAATTTTAGGTAAAATTCTACCAAATCATTATTTAGTTAGGCCTAGGTCTAAAGTGAATAGGCTACGCAATATGATGACTTTTTTATTCTGATTACAAATATAATAGGCCTAATCATTTCTATTGGAAATGAATTTCAGCCCCCCCCCTATATATGCCAATTAAGGGTTAGGTTAGGTTAGGTATAGCCTATATTTAGGGGGGGGGGGCTGAAACTCATTTCCAATAGATATATTTGTAATCAGCATAAGAAAAGGCATCAAATGGTGTATTCACTTTATTCTGAACTCAATAATATGATTTGGTATATATTGACCTGCAATTCCTGTTATTTGAGCCTATCAATGTTTAACCAAAATTTAGGAAATTGGTATGCATATCTTTGAAACCTTATAAATTGGGACTGAGCAACGTTGTGAAGCTGGAAAAAAATGTTCTGTACTTCATTTAAGAAGAAAATCTATTTTGCATGGTTTCATTTTTATAATTTGCGGATTTTTAAAGGTAATCATAGGTCAGGACCCTTTCGAGGGGGAAGGAGTGCAGGTAGGTATTTCAATTATCTTTCAATGACAAAAGCCTACTTTTGCTTGTAGAGCAATCCTGAAAGTTTAAATTTACTAAACAAATAACAGTACAAGATAATTAAAATTATCTAAATTGAGACTTTCAGTAACATTTCAGATTCAGTAAACTTTCAGATCATTAGCTGACATGGAGAGGTCATTTGCCATTTAGATCTCTGTTTAGAAGGAAAATACAGTAGCTAAGATCCATTGATATTTATGAAAGGGCTAATGCCCATTTAAATATCGACATTACTGTGGTTCAGTATTAAACTGAATCTAAGATGGGGTCCGCAAAATTTAGGCTGTTTAGCTACTCTGCTATCTTGGAAGGGGTTAGGTTAGCAACAAACTTTGAGTCATGAATCTAGGTCCCAAAACATACTCTGGGAAGGTATTGCTAAACTTTCATGTTAAAACTCTACCTATCTTGATTTTGAAATTTTGAATTAGGCTCTTAGAATTTAAAAAAAACAACAAGTTACCTTAATTTTCCGTTATGCTATCAATTTCTTTTTTTAGATTTTGTTCTGAAAATGCAATTCCTGTTATTTGAGTTGAATTCTAAGCCATATCTATGCTTTTTTTTTAATTGAAGAATTGCAACCTATTTGTCCATCTTTGAAACCTCATAAATTAGAATCAATAAAATTTGCGAAGTTGAAAACAGTCCATGTACTTCATTTGGTACTTGTTGGTTATAGTATCAACCTCAAATTCTTCATCTAAGTTGAACCTGTTTCTCTGATGCTCAATCCTAATGAAATATCACAAAATATGATGAAAATTAAAAACTTTATTGACAAAATTATAGAAATTTGTAGCTCTTGTTCACAACAGGCCATATATTATTATTTGTAAAAAAACAAAAAAATTTAGCAAAGTCAAGCAACAAACTGTATTTTGATGTGAGCACACCACTTTCTGACATGCACAACAGCTTGTTTTTTACGTGCCTTTCTCGTGCAAAACTATCCCTTATGTTATCAAAAGATTATCAAACAATTTTTTGTAAATTGACGCAGTGGTGGTTTTGACAAAAGCCCCTTATCGTATAAAAGTATCAGTAACTCTTCTTCAGCCGTATAACATGTAAATTTTTCATATAGAAAAATATAAGTATTTAATACATGGTAAAAAAATAAAACAAAAAACAATTCCACTTAGGGTCTACTTAAATGAAGACTTTGAGGTTCGCACTATAACTGACAAGTACCCTTCACTTAAGCAGAAGATATGTTTTGCAAGGTTTCACCTTCACAACAAATTATTTTAAAGTTGATCAAAGGTCACTGTCCTCTTAATGAAGTGGAGGTAGGTACTTTAAAATACACTCATCGAACATACTTTAGTCTGCAGACCCATCTCTGAAAGTTTCATTTTCACAACAATCCCTTTCCTAGATAGCAAAAAGTAGCTAAACTAGAATTTTACCAAGATATTCTCAGAATAATTGGTAGGCAAAAAAACTGATTAAGGATAACAGTTTTTTTTTGTTGTGAATTGATAGGTAGATTATAAGGGAAAATTGTAGACAAGGTATCTTTTGTTTTCTTAGAGAGTATTTTGGCTATTTTAGGAAAACAAAACTTTCAGGGATGACTATCCAGACTAAAATTTGTCACAGGAAAGCGGTTTGAAGTACTGATCTCCGCTCCGTCTTACTATCTATTTCACTGAAATCTGATAAAGATTACATTTTTTTTTTACTTTTTGAATCAAAACTTTACAAAAAAAATAATCTTAAACAATAGACGAAGACACAGTCTTTAGCTTCAGACTTCTGCTCTATCACAATTTATGATTTTTTAAATTTCTTCAAATACCATTTGTGAATTTAGAAAAAAACCATCGATATATCATTAAAATCAATTAATATGCTAAAATAACAGATTATAGTGTTATTCTGGATAGCTACCTCCACATAAGAGAACATTTTAAGAAAATGAATCTTACTTCAAAATGTACAGACTAATCATAGTTAACTCATTTTGGATGCAGCTAATCTTTATATTCACCTCTTCAGTGTTTTATACTTTTTCAACAAAATTTCTGAAAAAATGTATTTAATTAGTATTTATTCAGTTCTTAAACTTGTGCTGAAACAAATGTGATCTACAAATTTTTTTTACAGATGCCACTATTTGTGAAATGCAGTCGCATCGACACAGATACCATAAAGACCATCTAGTTTGCGTCCGAATGGATGGATGTACAGATTCAAATATATCACAGGACAGTGTTTTGAAGTGGCTACCTCTAGTCCTTCTCCCTCGTGAGAGCCCTGACCTTTGATAACCAGTAAAGTATTTTTTTTCTGTGTTTAAGCATAACCTCACAAATACCTGAGCTCAACATTTAGGGAAACAGTAATTTTTCTCTCATGGCCCGGAGGATCCGGGCAGTAAATGAAGAACAAAAAAACTATTTTCAGCTGTAGACTTTTGCTCAATCCCAATTTACGAGGTTCAAAGTTTTGGAAAATCAAATACCTAAATTTAGAAAAAAGACATTGAAATGGCATTAAAATCAGTAAATAAACTAAAATAACAGGGATTCCAGTAATAGCTTAGATAGCTACCCCCACATAAGGAAAATAGTTCTTATGAAAATAGTTTTTAATCTATTTTAAGAAAATAGTTCTAATTTCATAATATGGAGAATAATCATAGTGAACTCCTTTTGCATGTAGCTAACCTTTATCTTCACCTCTTTCAGTGTTTTACACTTTTTCTACCAAATTTCTGAAAAAAAGAGTATTTAATGAGTATTTATTCAGTTTTCAAACTTGTGCTGAAACAAATGGGATCTACAAAATTTGTTTACAGATGCCACTATATGCAAACTGCAGTGGCATCAACACAAACACCATTGCCACTATCTAGATTATATCTTAAGTTTGTATTAGGCTAGTTTAAAAATTACCTTAAATTGCATGTTCAGCAAGATAAAATGGTAATGAGCCTCCTGTGGGACATCTTGCTGGTTGTGTGACACGACTAAGGTTTGGCAACCCAGGTTAGCCTACATCTGCATTGTCCGAGTCTTGATCAACTCTTTTCTTGAACACATCTAGGGTGTGGGAGGGGATGGTAGCTCCAGCACATCTGGTCCAGTAAGTGACAGCAAGCACAGAGAAGAATGTTCTGCACTCATGTCAGTGACAAGGGGGGAGTTGCCGCTTCTTAGTCTGAACTCTTGTTGTGCTTGCTAGGGACGCAGAGAAAGCTTGCCGAAGTTGTTTTTTAGCAGTTCTAACGTAGCCATTTGCGTCTCCTCTCTTTTGTCAATAGACCAGGGTGGGTAGTTTGAGGGGTATAAGGTACTCCTCGTGTGGCATGTCTTGCAAAGCTGGTATGAGGTTTGTTGCTTGCCTTTGAACAGTCTCAAGTGCTTTAATGTCCATTTTATAATGAGGAGATACTATGGTCATTCCAAATGTCAGGTGTGGACATACAGTAGCTTCGTACAGCCTCTTGACCACACATGGCATCCTGGTGGTAAACATTTGTTTTACAAGCCCTAGGGCTCAGATTGCTTTAGCAACTTGGGCGTGTGTATGGCTGTAGAACTTGAGTTTGTTATCAACAATAACCCCTAGGTCTTTCTCCTCACTTGCTTCAAGTAGGCTATCTCCAATATGGTAGGGTTGTCTAGGATTTTTGTGTCCAAGATGCAGGACTTTGCATCTTGACATGTTGAACTGCAAACCCCACTCAGATGACCATCTAGATAGTTGATCTAAGCCTTCCTGCAATTTTGAGAGGTTTGGGCTTATTTGGACCTGTCCTTAGAGCTTGCAATTGTCAGTATATTGTGTCAGTGGATTGTTCAGGTTAGTTGTACAGTCATTAATATATATCCTGAACAATGTGGGCCCCAAGATTTTGCCCCATGGGACTCCACTAATGACAGGAATTTCATCTGAATAAACAGTTTTACTGGTGGCATCACAAACTACTACCCTCTGAGATCTTCCAGTAAGGAAGGTTTCAATCCAGGCAACAATATCCTCATGAAAGATAATGAAAGATCTTTCATTATGAGTACCCTGTATGATTCCATTTTCAGGAGAAGAAGTTGATGTTGTACTTTATTAAAGGCTTTTGATTGATCAAGCAATATGACATCCACCAGAAGGCCATCATCCAAGAGTCTTGTCACAAAGTCATTTGTTTCAATGAGGTTTGTGTTAATTGAGCAAACTTTATTGAAACCATGCTGATTTTCTTAAACTGATTGATTTCTTTCAAGGGGAGAGGCGAGTACATCATTCATGATGCTTTCAAGGACCTTCCATACAATAAAAGTGAGACTTCTTGGAGCAATAGTTACTGGCTTGGTCCTTTCTCCCTTTCTTGAAGATAGACTTGATATTGGTCGGCTTGCAGTAACTTGGGAGTACTTTGAAAGTGAGTGACTTCCCAAGAATAGCTACAAGTGGCTCAGTAGTTTATTCCTAAAAGAAAAAAAGGGCGAAATTAAAGTTACATCAAGCAGTGAGTAAACTGAATCATGCTGTTGGTGAAAAATTTATGTAGTAAGTTTGACAATAAAGTTATGTCTTTTTGAGTTCTATATCCAACCAAAGAGGACATATAGCAATTTTTTATCAAGGAGGCACACTTGTGCCTCTATAAAGAGGCGACCTACCACAATGTTAAGCGATTTCAGATCCTAGTGGTTGCAGAGAGACAGCGGTGATCGCATTTTGTAGCCCAAGCTCCAACTAAGAAACGTGCAAAATTTCATCCTCCTCCGACTTTATCTTCATGGGGTAAATTGGGCTGGAAGTTTCGACCCTCTGACCACAGCCCCCCTTTAACGTTGTCCAATTGGGCTGAAATTTAGAGGTTAAGCTTTCCTAGGGCCCGGAAATTTATCCTCGAAATTTCAGCTCAATCCAATGACTCCTTCTCTGTTTTCCAAAAACCAGATATAGCCACTTAATGTTCATTTCTTTTTTTTGTTAGCCACGCCTACATGCCACAGTTGGCAACGGATCCGGGTGAATGAGGACTCATTCGAAGCGGAATTCGACCTGTTAGGGCCTTTTGATGTTTTCAGATCGAAAAAATTATCCCCCGAATTTACATTTATGAAAAACCTCGTTTTCCTATAAGAACCCATGTTAAATTTTCCCACCACAGCCCCCCTTTAACGTTGTCCGGTCGGGCTGAAATTTAGAGGATAAGCTTTCCTGGGGCCTGGAAGCTTATCCTCGAAATTTTCGATCAATCCTATCACCCCTCCCCTGATTTCCAAACAACAAATCTCAGGTTCTGTGGGTATGTATTTGAGTCAAAATAATAGTATATGGACTATATGTACTTGGCTAGGTCGTTGTGGGTTATACCATTACTCCTAATTATTAAGCGAACGACAAGATGTCGTTTTCCTGGAAGAGAAATTCTTTTTACATCGAGAATATAATGTTTAACAAAGAAACTCATTTTCTTTTTTAAATCAAATCTATTAAATCCTTCGGCTCAACAGGCGTCTCCAGAAGATCTCTTTAAAGAGGTACAAGTGTGCCTCCTTAATCTTAAAGAGCAGGGGGTTTGGGCGGCGGCAGCCCCCCCCAACTTTAACTCCTGACACGATCAGCTAACAGTTAGTCAAGCAATAATAAGTAATAAACTGTACAAAAATGTGCAGATATTATTTGAAAAAAACTACGTTTTCTAAAGAGTTAAAGAGACTGAGTCAAAAGTTCAAACCTTAAAACGTACAGGGATTAGGAGGTACAGTTGGGGGGCTGGCGCCCCCCAACCCCCCCCCCTTTCGCAGCCTTTAAATAAAAAAGAAAATTTTAAACTGAAAGTAAGGAGCAACATTAAAACTTAAAACGAACAGAAATTATTCCGTATATGAAAGGGGCTGTGCCCTCCTCAACGCCTCGCTCTTTACGCTAAATTTTGACTTTCTTACAACTCTTTTTTTTAAACAATAAAAACTTTAGCGTAAAGAGTGAGGCGTCGAGGAGGGCACAGCCCTTTTCATATACGGAATAATTTCTGTTCGTTTTAAGTTTTAATGTCGCTCCTTACTTTCAGTTGAAATTTTTTTTTTTTTTATTTAAAGGCTGCGAAAGCGGGGGGTTTGGGGGTCTTGATGCAACGTGATCAGAAAGTGTTTCCGATATGTCAGAAATTTTCGGACATGTCAGAAGAAATTCCCGTGCCGAACGTGGTATACCCTAACCAAGTTCTTTCAGACTTGCAATTGCAACCCAAACTACTTGATAACTTCAATTCAAAATCCTGAATTGATTTTGTTCTAATCCTGTTCTACAGGATTAGTAGCACAACTACAGATGATGGTCACTGCATATCTGACCAAAATATATGGTATTGTCTGTGAATTTCTATCACTGTTTGTGAAACTGACTATTAAATGGATTTTATCCCTATTTGAACTTTTATTTATTCAAATTTTAGAGTTGTCTAGAAAAGATACAATTACCAACAATCTTTGTGTAGAGACTTAACTTCCTTTAATACACATAACAGAGATGATGTGGATTTTTTGTGATGTGGGTAGAGGATACAGCATACAAGAATTTATGATACATGAAACTGGGATCACTAAAACACACTGCCCCTGATTGGCAAAGTTTTGTCATAAATTTTGTTTAGGCTTTGTAGGGTGGTACAGTAAACAAGTGGGTTGCCCAGGGATGAGTGTATATATTGACAAAGCCAAAATTGGAAAAAAATATAACAGAGGACATTTTGTTGAAGGGCAGTGGGTGTTAGGAGGCATAGAAAGGAACTCAGGAAAATTCTTTATTATTCCTTTTCCAGAGTGGTCATCAGAAACACTGCTTGAGCTTATATGCAAATGGATTCTTCTCACCACAACAATAATCTTGGATTTCTGGAGAGTGTAAAATAAATAGAACAATCAATGTTTTCTGCAAAACTAAAAAAATGCTTATTCAATCAATGGATTTGTTCCAGAAATCTGGCAGGAAAAGTGTAAAACACTGAAAGAAGTCAAGATAAAGGTTTGCTTCACGCAAAATGTGTTAACTATGATTATTCTACTTATTATGATGTTAGAATGTTTTTCTTAACATGTTTCCTTATGTGGGGGTAGCTATTTATGTAAATGCAATAGTCTTACTTTAGAACTAAATCTTAAGCAAAATGAAACTAAAAAATTAGGAATAGTTTTGATTTGTTAAAATTTCAATTGGTAATAGACCTGTCAAGTAGAAAAATTTACAAAACTTATAAATAAAATTATGCCTGACATAATGTCTTGGCACTGCCTCCCCAGGGCATCTATCTGCCCTGTTTCAATGCTTCAATGCTTAAAGTTTCACTTTCCTAACCTAATTCCTTTCCTAGATAGCAAAATGTAGTTTATCTAGAATATTACCATTTATTAACTTGTCAGGACAACTTTTTGAAAAGAGGTTTCATCTTTTTGTGCTAAACATAGGTAGCTTTTTCCTGTAGCCTTTCAGTTTTTTAATAGGCTTTTATTTTAGATTAATTTAAAAAAAACAAAGTTTTTCCAAGGGAAGTAAAGAGCAAAGTTGAAACTTAAAACTTACAAAAATTATTACTTCACAGCCTATTTAATATATACTAATATAACTTTTATAAATAAACCAACTAATTATATTTCCCTATGCTTTTATGATTATAGAAAACTAGCACTTTACTGAAAACACAAAAGTCAAGTATAAAAACATGATTATTGATTTAAGAGTCAAAAGTGAGTATGTATCCTGACAACACTACAAAAATCTATAAATCTTTTCATAGTCTTACACCAGTTTTGACATTAGTAACTTTCAGTATACAATTAAAATTATCTTAAAAACATAAGCATAAAACTAAATATTTTTTAATAACTGCAAAGTAATTGAACAGCATACAGAAATATTGGATTGATTTATCAAGCAGCATTTTGTTCTCACCAGCTGTAATACCAATAGTGGGTAATATACAGTCTTAAATTGTAAGAAATATGCTTTAGTATCAAATAAGACATAATATGAACTTTGGAAATCCAATTATTTCTCTCTATACACATGTGAAATTCAAGCTATGATACAAATTCTAAAGCTAGTCTATAGTCCTAATACTATCAAGATAATCTTACCTTTGAACTTGTGTACAAACTAAACATGACCTGTCCTTTTAAGAACCAAAACAAGAGCCAGTCATTGAACTGAGCCATTGTGCAGAAGTGATACCAAACTAAACGCAATAAAGTAAGGACAATTTTAAAACGGATTGTTGCCTTATCTTAAAATTGATTGATCCGAAAAGGGATTAGAAATAGTTTTACTCCATAAAGTGTCCTTTTTTGGTTTTCTGTTACTGTACTAAAACTCCTAAAATATTTCGTGTTTTCCGTAAAGCGCTAGTTTTGTATAATCATAAAAGCATAGGGAAACATAACTAGTTGGTTTATCTATACTAGTCATATTAATGTATATATTGAATTGGATGTAAAGTAATACTTTTTGTCTGTTTTAAGTTTCAACTTCGCTATTTACGTCCCTTGGCAAAACTTAGTTTTTTTAAATTAATCTTTTGTTTCGTTTGTTTAAAATTTAATGAATAAAATATTATTAACTGATCTTTTTTATTTATACGTATTAATGTATTCTTGTTTTATTTTTTAATGCTTTTTCTTATCTTTAATTAAAAATATTCATAAACATTACCTATGATTCAAGTGAACATACCATTTTTAAGGTTTCTTTCGAATATCTGCCACTGCAACCATGATTTAGATTAATAGGCCTTTGTTTTAGATTGATGTAACTATGTTTTCTGTAGGATATTTTTTCTAGCCCTAGTTCCTAACATCCATGTCCAAGAATAAGCTTGAGTGAGGAAAAATCGTTTTTGCTATATACCAGGGTTCCATGTTTTTCTATAATTAATTTTATTGACACTATCCGCTGTGTGTCCTCATTTGACATATTCCCCCCCCCCCCACCATTAAAACGGATACCGTGATAGACCAACACCAAAGTCTGCAAAAATCTAAAGGTAGTTTTACTTTGGGTGGCCTAGGTTTATACTTTATATTTTATATATGTCTTCTGCACAATTGGGGTAAATTTTGAGATGTTTTATGGTAAAGTTCTACATTATGTGTTATTTAGAACGAAATACTCTAAGAAACCAATTCTTAGGCTACTTCATAATATGAAGAATAATTTTAGCTACCACATTTTGAAACCAGCTCCACTAAAATTAACCCCACCCTCTTTCCCTGGTTTGAAAATATAAAACACTAAATTATGTATTTCCAATGGGTACCCACAGGGGGGGGCTATGAACCCCTGGAAATTAGGGAATTTAAGTATAAGAAAATCAAAGTAAAGAGAAGAGAGCAGCGAAAAACCATGGAAAAAGTGTGTTTGCTCATGGTTTGTTGCCTTCCTATAGGCTTTGATCCTTAATAGGGGTAATAAGAGTTCTAATTTGTCACTGAGTGACCCCTTATAAATTTTCCGCAAATGATTTTTTTTGTAAAAAAGAATAAAAAAATACTGAATTGTAAGTAAACAGCCATCCCATCAATAACAAAATCATAAGAACCCAAATATTGATAACATTAAATCAAAGATTAAGGTTTCTATTGTGATTACAAAGATATACACATATGTAAGCCAGTCACAGAGGAAACCTTCATAAATTTTGGAAAAAACTGGGGTGAGTGCTTTGGTGAAAGTCAGATTAGAAGATTTTTGGAGACATGTGTTATGAAACCTTGTTTCCAGCAACTTGGGAATTTAACAAATTTTGTGATTGGGTTGAAAATATTTGATAAAGGCTCAGCAATTTAGTCTGAAAAGGCTTTAATTTAGTCAATTGGGATGTCCAAGGGGCAAGTGCTTGATTTTCTGAGCTTTATGAGTTTATTTATAATATCAGAGGTAGACGTGAGGGGGAAGAAGGTATTGGAATGAATATTTGGACATGAGCCAGTGAAAGGAGGAGACTTTGAATGATGAAAGTTAAGTACAAGTTCAAATCATTGGCAGTCTTATTAGGAGGAAGATGAAAATCAATTTCAGAAGGACTTTTATCCTCATATCTCTTTAATTTTTCTGTACCACTGCTTGGGCTTATTAGAATATTGATTTTTGACTTACTACTATAATAATCAGTATAATATTAGCCTAAGTAATACAGCCTTGCACGTTCTTTGAATTAGACCCTTTTGCTTTATATTGCTTTATACTTAAAATAAACAGAAATTAAATAAACATAGCAAAAAAACGTACAACATTTACTAATATAAATGAATAAATAAATATTAAGATTATTTAAATTTAAATTGAATATTAAAATATATATTGAAAAAAAAGAAATATATAAAAATAATAGTTTTGGTTTTGATTAATTCTACTTATGTAAAATTATAAAAAATAATTCATCGTTGGCGCTTTAATGAAAAATGTATGTGTCTTGGAATCAAACTGAATATTTGGTATATAATGCTATTAATTGTTGAAAGATCATTAGTTTAAGATTTTATTTCTCTGTAATATTATTTCATTTTCAATGCTGCAATAACTTGAAAAGATAATATTTGTAATATAGTTCGATTTACGTGAAGCACGAATGACGTAAAGGCTTAGACTGTTACAGTTATGGAATGGGGCAGTATCCAAACTGTTGTTTTTAGTGAAGCTATATTTTTCTTATTAATTTTATTGTAATTTCTATGTTTATCTTGAAAGTTTAAATAAGAACGACAGAAAATATTTGTAAATGTAATTCGGTTTCAGTAAAGCACCAATGACGCAGTAGTACCTGTTGTACGTTTTTTTGCTATGGTTGTTAATTTAATTTCTTTTTGTTTTGGGTTTCATTTATTCTTTAAAAGTAATTTCTTGTTGTATTGTAGGTTTCTATTTTTTCTCATCTTAATTATTTTCTTTGGGTTTTGTGGCTGGGGTTTGACTTCTACTAATAGTTTGAGAAACAGACTATTTAAATGTGAGGTTTCAAAAGACTCCTATATATAAAAACATATATGTTAATTGATGGTTGGGTTTCATTTCTGATAAATAAACTAAACAGAAAATTAAACTAGAATGCTAAATGAGTATTTTGCAAAAGTAAGATCCAGATAATCTTAAATATCTTCTATTCTGTGTCTTACGTCATCTCCCTGTTTTTCTCTCCATCCCATCCCCCCTCTCTACCTCGTTTCCCTTCCCCTTTCAATACACACCTCGCGTAGCAAATTTATTTCTTGACCTTTTGCTTGGGTCCCTCTCTTCGTTCTGCACAATGCTCTCAGATTCCCTTTGACACAGGAAAAATTCCCTTTGACAAAGGGAAAATTCCCTTTGAAAATTTAATGTGTCGTTTTCAAAAATACTTAGTTGATGCAGTGACTCTGCAGTACAGTAAGGAACAAAAAAAAATAGTCCAAACAGAATAATTACCTCAAAAAGGAGGCCAACAAAAACGGATCTAAACTCTTCAAAAGCGAGAAATGGTATGATAAAAAATATAAGGATAATCTGAAATGTAAATAATTAGTAGCCTGATAGGTACTAGATAGTTGAGGAATAGTCAAAATCCATGAACAAAGAAAAAAAAAATGGTGGTCAAAATCAGTTCAAATCCTGGATTGTATATGCACTGAATTTTTAAAATGGCACTCATTTCTTCAAATTGTTTTAACGGTTTTTCAAAATAATAGAAAATATATTGCATATATACAATTCAGGGTATATATTTGCACACTAAGGGGACACTATTTAGTGTTTGCACAATAAATACATCTACAATTATTGCTCGTTTAAAGAGATAGTATATATATATGTATATTTATATATATATATATATATATATATATATATATATATATATATATATATATATATATATATATATATATACACACACACACACACACACATACATACATACATACATACATATATATATATATATATATATATATATATATACACACACATAATATATATATATATATATATATATATATATATATATATATATATATATATATATATATATATATATATATATATATATATATATATATATATATATATATATATATATATATATATATATATATATATATATATATATATATATATATATATATATATATATATATATATATATATATATGTATGATTGTTTTAAGTTTTCCCATTTCCCATTTACCATTTACTATTCCCATTTACTATCGAGGGAAACTCGATAGTAAAATTCTATGTGCTTTTTTGCCGGGATATCATGTGGGATGTTGACTAAATTTCTCTGTCGTGGCATGGCAATGGTGATTTCCAGTTCTTGGCATATGCACGTGACTTCTGAAAACAGCTGACCGAACTTCTCCTCCGCCTTATTTCGTGTATCTTGAAATATTTCTGTTACACTTTCGACACACTGAATGCCCATACCCATTTCTGAGTGCAGAACCCTAGACAAATTCAGTGTGTACCCCAGAAAAAAATTCATCACAATAAGGGTCACTATATAGTCTAAGCTCAGGATGTTAATGAGCAGACTTCTGGCTTTTGACGACGCCATGGAGTCCCCATTTGTCTCTATGTCTTCTAGGGCCTGAAAGATCGGAACAACTAACTGCTTTGATATCTGTATCGCATCATGTCTTTCAACACATCCAGTTTCGCATACTCCTTTCAGATTGACTTCAGTGTAGGTTTTTAAGACAGCGCTTCGCTTGGCACTGAAGTGAAAGAAATTAACTGTTTCACGAACTACCATCATACAGTTCTTGATATCAGGAATCTTGCTCGAGTCCGTCAATACCAAGTTCATGGAGTGGGCGACACAGTGAACATGCCTGGCCAGTGGATATTTGTTCAAGATAAAAGCCTGGGCTCCTGACATATGTCCACTCATATTTGCAGCCCTATCATACCCTTGTCCCCTGTATAGTTTCATATCAAGACCAAGTTTTTCCATTCGACTTATGATAAATTGATCAAGGCTTTCACCTCGCAAGTCTTCAACAATAGCAAACCCGACAAACTCTTCCCTGATCTGAAAAGTTTCGCTTTCCAAAAATCGAAGCCCTAGATCCATCTGTTCCTGCCTTGATATGTCGGTTATCTCGTCCGCCAGGATGGTGAAAAAAACGAGCCGATTTCACCCGATCCAAAAATCTTTGCAGTAAGGAGCTTTCCACAAATATCAACTAGTTCGTTCTGACTTCTGGGGCTGCAGTACTGGGCATCGCCCCCACTTTTCTCAAACACCTCTTTCATTATTGGATTGTCTTTCATCCGATAGTGTAGCAAGTTCCTTAAATTTCAATGGGTTTTTACAGGCTTTACAAAGGTTAATTTCCCCAAATCCTCGTCCTTACGCATTGCAAGTCCTTGCCGTTCACACAACAGTCTTGTTTCTGTGATGGGACGAAGCCTTTTGCTGTTTATTTCTATTAACAGACTGGCAATTATCTATTTTCATTTTACCATATTATGTGCATTAGTTTATGTGTGTATTATGTGCAAAACAAAGAAATTTTGTTTTGCTGAAAGAAATTTGAAGGAGAATTTTAAGGAGGCAAGGTTATTTAATGGAGACATAAGCTAAGTTCGTTACATTATTGACAATTTTGAAATTTAATAGCGTATTTGCTCTTTCATAGATAGTTGATCAGTTAGAGCAGAATAATGTAAACTTCTTGCAGTTAAAATTTTCGAATATTCCAAATTTTGTCCTTGACTGAAATGAAGATTTAAGCAAATGCAAACGCCATCAAATTTAAATTTTAAGATAAAATTTACTTTAAAAATAACTCACAAGCCTGGCCGAGCCAAATTTCTATTCTGAAGTAAACACAAAAGCAGAATAACGTATAAAAGGCTTATAAACTCTTCCACATAAAAAACTGGCAAAGGAATGCACCGTCATTTTATAAAAACAATCAATAAAATATTTAAAAACACCTATATAAATTTTGGGCCATATTATATGGGGCATAATATGAAAGCAAAGACTGTGAACTTGAAAAGGGGTCAGTACAAGCGCTAAAAAGAGGATACATTTTTTTGTTTAATTTTCCCCCGGATATTATGGGGTATTTTTTTTTTCGTATCTGCAAGTCTAGCATTGTAGCATCAAGTTAAGAGGCTATTGTTTGAATAAACTTAATTTTGTTGGATTTCCTGTGAAATTTGCGGGCGCCAAACCGGAGAAGCATATTCACAATGTGGAGGGATAAAGGAGGATTTGTAGTGAATAAATATATTCTATCCCATATTAATAAGCAAATAGATTACAGAAAATGGTTCTTGTGTGCCATGTCTGCACTCAAAAACTCTCCCAACTTCTTAAGCCCCATAAAACTTATCACTTAATATAATTTCCACCCATTCCTCCCTTATATACCACCCCCAAAATAATGAGAAACCAATTTCCATTATAATGATAAACCAATTGTTTATGGTTTTGGTTCATTGGGGCATTTCATTTACAAACATAGTTACTGGGTCTTTCAACTGTGTTGAACAGAGAGGCAATATGAAAATTTTGATTGGATGTGTTTGTGGAAATGATGGAGAGAGGCTTGTTGCCCTCTAATCACTTTTGATTCTTAAAATAGGCACTAGAACTTTCGATTTCTAATTGAATGCGCTCCTTTCGAGGTTTCTACGATAACTCCTTCTACACGAAGCGCCTTGGTCAGAAAAAAACTGTGTTTGGGTAACAGGCTCATATATTCACAGCATCTTTAATTATGAGAAAATCTTTTTTTTACCCCCACTCCCCTCTGAAGTTTTTTTCAATATATAAGAGGGCAAAATATGGGGGGGGGGACAGTTTCCTCCCCTATTTATGTCATCATCAATGCCTGAATATGGCATTTTTAGAAACATAAACTGACACACTTTGCAGTTTCCACAGCATTTTCTTTTATTAGCCTATTTACTCACTAACAGCCAGTGGCGTGGTTAGGGGGGTAAAGGGGACAGTATTTTTGGGCAAAGTCAGCAGCCTGATTCATTCACGAGCATTTAGGGGGTAAGGCAAAATGTAATTTTGACTATCTAGGTGGGGGGGGGGGTGGGTCAAAAGTTCGTCTTTTTGTTTTTTCTTCAATAGAAGCATAAAAAACACTTAGGAAATTACCCCCAAAAAAGGTATTTTTCAAAATTTAAAGGGAGAATATAGGAGGGATAGTCCCTCTGTAGTATGTCTTTTGCCTATTTTTATTCAGGTAAGGATGGCATTTGTTTTACAATACCTTTTGAATGTATCGATCTCGAATTAACTTTGTTTTTCTTTTCGGTCACAACTTATTCAACTAAAACTCTAAAAAAGGTAAAAAGGTAATAAAAAAGGTAAAAACGCAATAAAAAGGTAATTGTACAAACATTGATAAACATTGTTAGAGGATTTTCAAATATGAGACTACAAGATAGGTATTGCATTGTTACGGGCTTTGCCCGTAACACGGGCAAACCCTTCTCACGGGCTTTGCCCGTGATAGCTGTCCCCTTTACCCCCCTAGCTACTTCACTGACCGTTTGTGAGAATTAGTCTAATTAAAGTAAATACAATCGTAACTGACAAAATGGGTCAATTTTCATTTCGAAAATTATATATTTAGACATCACTGACAATTAGGCGAGGAGAATGTCCCCCCCCCAGATTGAGACGAATAAGCTTGGATTTATTTAGGAGAAAATGTAGGAGAGGGAGCTTTGGATAATAACCCGATTATGAGCCGCCCTAAAACTCGAAACTTTTTTAATTGTTGGGCATCATTTAATCAAATTATCAAGAATTTCTGTTTTACAATCACCCCTAAAACGTGAACGTTATTTTAATAAGTTAAAGTCAAAATTGCAACGTCAAGAGTGGGGTATTGAGAGGGGGGGGGAAGCCCCCTTACATACGTAATAATTGTTTTGTTTAAAATTTTTATGTCGTATTTTACTTTTATTTCAAAGAACTTGAGTTTGGTCTTGCACGCTTGTTATTATGAAATCAGAATGAAATTTGATTTTTTTATATTTTATAGTTCATTTATTGTGATAATTGCAAAAGTCGTTCCAAATATACAGTGATAAGTGTGGAAAACCATGTCGAAACCAAGATGAACATTCAAATCGTCATTCAACCGGAGGTCTCATGGACTCTAAGATCACTTCCTGCCCCTGAAAACCCCCTTTTCCCAAGATGTACCTGATAAAAATTTTGAGATATCCGTTTAGCTTAAAACAATTTAAAAGTTGAATAATTATAACTCATGGGTTGAGGAAAACCCCCAAAGCCAGCAGGACAAGGGCTGTTTGTGATCCAAGGTACCTATTTTTAACATATAAGGTATTAAGAAAAGAAGGCATATTAGATCCTGAATATAAAAAGCTATTGAGGCGAAACTTTAAGGAAATGTTGAAAGGGATGTTGAACACAATCAAAACAAACTATGTGTTTTTTCGTTGTGAAAAAGCAACATCAGCAACGTCTAAGGAATGACTGAGGGCAATAGACGTTGAAACTTTTAAGGAATGTTGAGGGGATGTTGATCAAAGATCGGAGGTCAACCAGCCCCCCCCCCTCTAATTGCCCTGTTTAGGTGATCCTTCTCCTCCACAATTATCAAATTTTTAATTTTGTTCAAACTAGTCAAAACATCTAATTACTGTGCCTCCTTGAAATCTAGGAGGCACAGTAATTAAATCCTCCACGATGTATGCTAAAGAATTAAGCACCTTATATGTCATTGTTACTAGAAGTGTCTATACAAAATATTTTAGGATTAGCTGTAAGGATTCCCTTTATAATCTCGGGACCACTACTGCAGCTGCTGTTGTGGTTGTGATTTTCAATACTTACGACTTTTACTCTAACTGCTTGAAGCATGTTGCATGTTTGACTTCTTGAGACTTTGACCACCTCTATTTTTATACCAGTACCGTGTCCACTATGTGTATTAAGGTTATCAACTGGGTTCACCTGCAATATCTTGGGAGCGGGAAAGGGTTAAACAAAAGCAGCTACTTTGTGACTGCAACTGCGTCTGCTTGTGACAACGACGATATTGAACTACAACAATAACTACTTGGGACTAATTGCAAGTGCAACAACTTATGACTGTGGCCAAGTCTATTTGTATCTGCTAGTGTGACTACTTGCAACTTCGACTAGGAGAAAAACAACCCTTAAAATTGAAGGAATCTTAATGAAAACCACACTATCGAATTAAACGTATCATAGAACTCTACTGTAGAAGTTTCCAGGTCCTATTTTTAAAAATCAGGACTTTTGATATTTTTGCCAGAAGAAAGATCCCGGATGCGTTTCTGGAGGGACTTTGACAGGGGGGGGGGAATGCTCTTTACGTGGGGTGACAGGTCGCCGGAGGAGAGTTCCGTGCGGGGGAGGGGTACCTTTAACAGATGGTGAGCCAGATTTACCGGCATTATTTGAAAAACGAATAGAAATTGTTCAATATATGAAGGGCTGTCCCCTCCTCAATACCTTGCTCTTTATGCTGAAGTTTGACCGTTTGTCTCAATTTTTTAAGTGTCTACTGAAACATGGGGGCCATTTAATTAGAATAGGAAGCTTTTTTTATAAGTGCTAACAGCTTGAGCGTAGCGAGCAAAGTATTGAGGAAGGGGCAACCCTTCATATACGGAATAAATGTGCCAAAATTAATATGCAATTTTTTTTTTTTAATTTTCATGTATGGTAAGCTAAATTCGACCCTGCGTTAGCTGAATAACGTTGTGGTATAAGTTTTTCCAATTTAAAGTAAGAAGCGACATTAAAACTTAAAAGGAACAGAAATTATTTCGCATATGAAAGGGGTTGTCCCCTCCTCAACGCCTCACTCTTTACGCTAAATTTTTATTGTTTTAAAATTAGAGTTTTGACAAAGAGTGAAACTTAAGCGTTAAGAGCGAGGCTTATAGGAGGGGGAAGGCCCCTTAATATACGGAATAATTTCTGTTAGTTTTAAGTTTTAATGTAACTCCTTACATTCAGTTAAAAAAAATTTTTTTTTTATTTAATGACGTAATAAACTTTTTACTAGTTTAATTTTTTGTTTTGTTTATATTATTACCCATATATCTTATATTTGCTACAATTGTTTTTTTAATTTCGGTTTGTTGTATGTTTCATTTTATCCTTGAATTTTAATTTTTGGTCGTTTTGAGTTTGAATTATTACTTGAATTCTTTTTAATTGTTTTAAGTACTATGGGTGTTTAATTTTCTTTGAAAAATTTTTTTTTGGAAAGTTTGTTTTAACTAATAAGAGAAACGATCAAATGGTTTTGTCACTTTTAAAGGCCTTAGGTTTTCCTGTAGGAAGCAACATACTATTTATGACGATTTGTTTATTTTCTTCGAGATTTTTTCGAGATAACATACCAAGAAAGGAACAAGTTGCTGTAAGATTGGTAAGGGACGTGTCTATGAAATTTTGACTTATCCAAAAATAATTAAGAGGCAAATGATTCAGTAGTCCCTTAATCACTTATTTTTATAAATTATGAAGAAGCATTTGATTCAGCCAAAAGTTTTAGCGAAGGTCCTGTATCGTGTATGGTGTTGCCAACAAATACATCGAAGGGATTAGGCTATTCACGAGAACGAAATTGCTGCGGTTAAGGTTGGAAATGAGGGTAGTAGCTTGTTTTGAATTAAATCAGGAGTATACACGGTTGTGTTCTATCGCTCTTTTTTTATATTGGTTATCTTAATGGGATGAGTTCTAAAGAATACGGTAAAGGCTATTTGAGTGTCCCTGAAGAAAATGTTATTAAAATCGCTGATTTTTCGAAAGTTTCCAGAGTTTAGTATTCCAAAATTAGTTTGAAAATTATTTTCAAGAAGACCAAGTCGCTTTGACTGGGAGCTTCACCTACCTAAGATTTTATAAATTAAAAGATCTATCCCTACCTAGCTTCACCTACCTAGGATTTTATAACTTAAAAGATCTATCCCTAGGGGCTGGGAGGGGGGGGGTCATGTTGTATCCAAAGGCATAGTTTTGGGACTTTAACTATGCTGAAGAAAAGGGCAATCTCAAAATTTTGATAGGACGACTTTTGGGAGGAAAGGTGGGTGGGAGGAACCTAGCTGCCCTCTTAATGTATTTGGCCACTTAAAAAGGGCAATAGAACTTTTAACTTTTGTTCGAATGAGCCCTCTCCCAATATTTAGGACCATTGGTATGACAAGATCTCCCCTGGTAAAAAAACAAACAAACAATAAATAAACACAAATTCATGATCTTTCTTCTGACCAAAAATACAAAATTCCACATTTTCGCTGATAGGAGCTTGAAAGCTTTATACTAAGGTTCTCTGATATGCCGAATTTGACGGTCTGATTTGCGTTAAGATTCTTTTAATTTTATATGATGTTCCCCTTTTTCGAAAATATTAACGAATTTGTCAGGCTCGTTGCCTCTTATGGGCGACAGTAATCTAGTTAGTCGTATATATTCTGAATCAGAATATTAATACGAATCTTTTGATATATTTATTGATATCGAAAGTCCGGTCTTTAGAGTCTTAGTTGCTATTGAGCCGAGTTACTCCATACTTACACTTCGTCACCACTTGTTTTAAAATTAAGAGGGATTTCCTCTCTCTTCTTTTTTTTCGGGATATTGCTACAACTACCACCAAGCAATAAAGGAAAGAAATCTGCACAAAATCGTCGTCTATTCCGGTCTTTTGAGAGCCCTCCCATAGAGTTCTTACTCCCCTAAAAATTCCGTAATTATTACTATACCAATTTAATTTTGATGGCTTCTTAAGAAATAATAATAATGTATGAGACATATTACTGTAACGTGTACTTACAAAGGCCACTCCACCAAGGAACATGCACGAATTTTTTTGTCAGAAGGGACCAACAAGGACATGAATTCATTTATTTGATAATTTTAATAAGAGAGGCAGATAAATTCAATTATATTTTGCATTATGGGGGGGGGCACGAAGTCCTCCTCGCCTATATGTCCCTATCACCGCCTAAAAAAGCAAAAGGATGAATACAATCTCTTCTTCTTCAACCAGGATACAATTACTATTACTACCAACAGTCGTTTCGGCACACAGCCACCTAAGGGCTTGTGTTAAATTTCTTCCTTGTTTTAAAATTTACTTTAGTATTCTTTTTAATTACTCTGGATTATTTTCATCCGGATAAATATATCCGGATAAATAATCCGGATTATTCACTAGATTATTTTCAGAGAGAGTTCATTCAAAGTTCTGATGTAAATTTTTCTTCTTTAATCTTGCCCAAATGTAAAACAAATTTCTAATGAAAGTGGCAAAGCCTTCCGTGTCTTCTAATTGCATACCAAATGTTGAGTTTATAGATGTTTACTGGGTTGGTCTCTTTTCCCCATATACACGACGTATGACAATAATCTAGTGATTAATACGGAAGTTCATTATTTTGTGAATGACCCGAAAAGTTATTTATTTTGTTGTATATAAATATGATAGTTTCAATTTTATTATTTTAGTATTTCTAATGAAGACGGTAACTGTATATGTGACCGAGATATCTGGACTTTTGTACCTGATTTTTGACTGTCTAAAAAAATTGATTTATCCATTTGAAAGTTTATTTGTTCGTCTTAGAACGGCTGTGTGGTCTAAGAAAACAACACCTAATTTAAAGGTGTTATGTCGAAAATATTTAATTTCTATTCGTGACAAGTTTCATTTATTCAGTCGTAGGGATATCTAATTTTCTTCAGTTTGACTTACTTTTTCTTATTATTTAACTTCCATTTCATTAAAGGTAGGCTAGTTAATTTTTGCTTTAAGTTTGATTCGCCCAAGCGACTAAATTTGCGTAGTTTTACATTTTCATTTCGCTCTTAATGTTTCTTGCAACATAATTTTTTATTTTTCAAAATTATTTTAAATAACTAACTAAATGAAAGTTGTTTTGTGATTTTTGATTTTCTGAGAGGGATAATAAATCCCTTTTTTTTATTTTCTGAGAGGGATAATAAAATCTAGCAGATAAAATTAATCCAAACTCCCAAAAACAGTGTAATTAAAACGATAATATTCTTTGTTTAGCCTAGAATCTATTTGCTTCTTGTCGGTAAGGCAGTTCGAAAATAGTAGACACAAGCGCAAATTTTTGAAAAAAATACTTGCAGTCGACCGAAAATATGGAACAAGTAAAAAAGAATAATATTAGAAAAAAATCCCAACATATTAGGACCAATTATACAAAATGTTTTGTTTCATATACCTCAATTGTTTTTTGAAAGAGATGAGTTTGCTTTAGAAATAAGAAGCCTTAGCAGGGCCTACTGAGCCACTTGTCTTCATCTACAGTTGTGTTTAATTGGGTAGAACACATAATTTACTCAACATTTAGATGTTCAATTTTTACTGTTTACATCCAAGTTTACCAGTTATACTTCGACTAAGGATTTGACCGCAGAAATTGATTTTGTTTCCGACGATTATCCCACTGAGTGTCAACGCAGTAATTCCGTAGTATAATATAATGTGTGCATAGTATAGAATTGAATTTATTGACACAAAAGCCCAAAGGGCCGTGGTCACAAAAACAAAGACACTTCCACACAAACTTAAATTGGCACAAAACTACAATCTAGGCTTGTCGACTATCACCCTCATCCCTTATCTTCAAAAAAAACTTTTTCTGTTCTATACCAATCGTTAGGAACCTTCCGAATCTCTTAATACCTCCCATATCTTTCCTTGCTGATAAATTTATTATCTCATCTCTCTCCTAAACCTCAACCCCAAACAATTCTTGTCTTAAATATATTAATTCACTACACTACACCACACAATGAACCAAATGTAAAAAAAAAAAAAAATATCATTTTTGTTATAATGTTGGTTTTTTAGTTTAAAAAAGATGTAAATTTGGAGGTGTGTTGGGTCTGGCCCGACCGATATGGATTTATGGGGTTAAATAGTGATTCCAATATATCAGTAGCGTACCGATACGATACCGATATAATTTGCCGATAAATTTCCTTCCAAAAAAAAAAAAAATATACCTAGAATTTAAACCCCCCATTCTCTGCCGATATTTATACGTGGTCCCTGGTTTATTACATACCAAAGAACAGCCTAAATAGTTCATGGTGGATATTCAAAAATTAGGCCATTTACAAGAATTGTTTGACTTTCTTTACCTTTTCTGATCTGCATCTTCTGAGCACACAAACGAAATGGATGATATTTGCGGAAAAGAACAAAATTTAATCAAAGAAGCCGGTTTAGTTATATAAACACAAATACGCGAAAATTTGATTGAAATAAGCGTAATGTGTATATTGAAATTGATCGTTCAAAACCAAAATTTCAATAGCTGGACTTTGAATTTTAATAAATCAGATATTAATGTGAAAACTTTACATTACATTTATATCGTATGGTATCTTACTAATGAATCCATGCTAGGCACAATGGACGCAGTGGTGCAGCTACAGTTTTAAGCCAAGAGGAGGGATTTAAAGAATGTGTCGACAGAACCGTCCAGTACGCCGACAAATGCGGACGCACAATCTAAATCTCAAAGGTAAAATTTTAAAGGTGTTGAAACGTGGCGGTAACACCTTAGAATTTCCCCTCCTTAAAACCATCCCCAGCTTAAAACACTCCATCTCCCCCTTTGTTGCACTCCTGACTGAATATCAATGTTTTAACCGATTAAATCTTGGATCTTCAACCCACGCAAGTGAAAATTCATTAAACAGAAATGTTTAGTTTAATGTATTCTTTTTAGTTGTTTCGGTAGAGGATGTACGTTCTTGAAGTCAACAAACACTTAGAACATTGCTGCACCGGGTGTGTATTGACAAGTATTGATCACAAATATACTTAGACTTCATTTGACTCTCCCCAGAGCAAGGTTGGATGACAAGCTTGCTACTTGTCCCTGTAAAAAAGAAACATCATCCGAAGCGTCTACTCGACGCCCTAGTCTGTGCCAGCAAAGGCTGAGGAGGATCTTCATCCCTTTTTTATTTTTTGTCATTTGACTCACCTGTGCTGCTCTCCACCATAAACAGACTTAGCTGGTGGCTCTACCCACAAGGATTGGACAAGCAAAAATTATCTAAGGACATCCGGTGCCATCTTTGGACAAGTTGCGTCGAAAAAAAAAATCTATATCAGCCGATAACCGATATTTTTTTCCGATATCTGATAATCACACTGACCCTCATATCGGCTCTGTAATGTTAGGCAACAAGACGATCGATCGAGTAAATAGATTCGCTTATCATGGTAGCAGAATTAGTATAGATGGTGGGTGCTGTAAAAACAAAACAAACGAATTATGTTTTATTAAACATATCGTATTACAAATAATTATCTACATCTTAAGGGTCTTGAACAGAACCCTTTGCTTAACAAAACTGTTCTCGCGAATCGAGGGGAAACTCACCCACAAAATTTGAAAAAACTTTCAACTGCTCTGCTCTAGACTGTGAATCTCACAGCGCGGAAATATAAATTTCATGTTGTATTGCCAGGGGTAACTCAGTTTAGCAAGTTTACGTTTACAAAATTACACGAGCGAAGCCGTCGTTTCGCTGGACATGTCCATTATTATATTTGAAAGAACTAGTAAGCTGTGACAGTTTAATTAACCTAAAGTATTTACTTTTTCAGTTGCAAAAAGTGTCACCGTGTTTTGAATGAAGTTAAATTTCAAAGAAAAGACAAACCACGTGTATAGAAGTAAATCAGAAATGGCAGTTGGATTATCTTTAGAAGAAAAGAAGAGACTCAGCGATACACAATTCAATATCATTCCCTTGTTGAAAAGTAGGACAAAAGGTAGGGGATACATAAAATATTATAATTCAATTACCAAAAATTTTTTAAAACTGCCTCCCGTAATATAGATAGATTTTGTGTAATTATTTCAGTCAAAATTAGGCTTAGAATTACAATCACTTGGTTCAATGAGACGAACAAGTCTCCAATAGATTCTTGTGAAGATGATAGAAGTTTTGTCTGGAGGTTAAACTGATTCCTTCTCCGAATGAATTTCTCTATATTTTGTTTACGTTTCATACAGTTTCATTACATTTTATTATAATTTCATGATGATAAGATTCTTTCACGAAAGTTTTAATAGTTTTGAATTTGTTAAATTTGTATGAAGAGAAAACATTTAAAATGTATTTTGTTTTCCTTATAGTCCAAACTATGTACTGGTCAGGCACGTACGCAGGAATTTTTTTAAGGGGGGGGCTAAATCCTTCAAAATAGAAGATAGAAAGCACATTATATTACGTAACATCTACAATAACTAAAAGCATATATATCAAGAAATAGACTCGCCCTATATTGCAAATTGCAACCTACGAGCAGAACTAAGAGCAAACTTTTCCAGAATCTCATCCACTGATACAGAAATATATCGATGGACATTCAAAAGTGCCAAGCCATTTAGTCGGCCTTCATCCATTCGGCTGCGGAGATAGGTTTTTAGCCTTTTCATTGAAGAAAATGTCCTCTCAACACATGCTGTAGAAGTAGGAATGACGCAGAAAATGCGGAGTAACATATGGACGTTGGGAAATATGCCTCGCTAACATTTGGCAAGGCTCTGCACTGACGTCTTGAAAAAAGACGGGGAGCTAATCTCAGCAACTTAGCCCGCCTTAGTTGAAGCTCAGCCTTCATACCTGAATCCGAGCTTGTTAGATCTGAGTTATATAATTTGATCAGTTCTTGAACATGGCCAACAGACTTACTTACGACAAAAGATTGTAGGATTCCACTGAGGCCTTTCAGAATAACTTTGTGCTTTGTGAATCAAGATTCGAGTGATTGTATGAGTTGGTCCACGAATGGGATGAAA